>NC_056727.1:319582270-319727270 GCF_019279795.1 Protopterus annectens | reverse complement strand
TCCACTAATGATTGGCAGTAGATTTTCACAAATGCCGAGGTGCCAGCTCGACATCCAACCTTCAACGAAGGCATGCCCATTTATGCATGTCTTTCTAATGCCCACCCAACTGCGGGGAGGACATGCAGACTCCACACATGTAAGAGATGTAATTACATATTGTCACTGGAGACTACACTCTTACATACAGACACAAAAAGCAACAAACAGGTTGTCAGTGACTCACACACATCACTCTCCACACCAATAAAGGACCACAAACATCGACCCACATATGCAGAGTTGCTCATATGTAACTTACCCAAAACTCAAAGACCTGTCAGGCCTAGCCCTCAGAAACTTTGCATACACACAAAAAGACAATTCCTATCACAATAAATAAAGCCACATTTCATTGTGTTTCAACTACCAAGCCCATAAGGCAAAACACTCCACAACCCAATATTCTGGTCATAGGATACTTCATTGTGAGAAAAACTGATGTCCCTCTTACCAGGCTGGATAAGGAGAAGGTTACAGTTAGTTGCCTGTCAAGGGCCAGGATGTTCCAGATTACTCAAGCACTCAGGTCACTTACCCCTAAGTACCAATATAACTCAGTCATAATCTATCTGGGTGTTAACGGCCTGAGATGTACCTCCTTAGACTATATGAAGAGAGACATGATTGAGCTCTCAGAATATGTGTCACATGCAGGTATGAGCCTAGCACTGAGCAGCATTCTACCATCTCCAAGGATGATGCCACAATACCAGCAGAAAATTAGAAATTTTAAATAATTAGCTTAGCTACTGGTGTCATTTCAAAGGGGTCAAATACTTGTCAGCCAGGGAAAACATGGTTGACAGGCCAGACTGCTTTGTCAGGGATAGTATTCACCTGTCACCTCTAAGATTTTGTTTATCGGACAAAACATTATCCACCTCCACATTGTCTTTTTTAGGCATTGCCAACCAGACGAACCTCCCAACATAACAACAGCTACTCAGGGCAAGTTAAAGGTATTACTGCTCAATGCTAGGAGACTCGGCATGAAACTGCATTCCCTAGAAGCTCTACTCACCCTGGAGAATGTTGACATCTGTGCAGTTACTGAAACATGGTTCAAAGCCATGGAAAGCATTCTGACAGTGCATGGCTATAATGCCTTTCATATGTTCCAATGGGTCTATATTAGAACATCAAAGTTTCAAAACTTCAAATGTTCTAATATCAACCCCTATTCAGCGAAAGCAGAAAATGCCGAAGCAACAGAAATCCGAATATTTTCCTAGGGAAAGAATTCAGTTGTCCATTTCTGTTGCTTCAGTATTTTCAGCGCTGTGGTGGAAAGTTACCGGTCAGGTTCAGGTAAGTGTGCAATTGAGTGCGCGTTAGGTTAGTTAGGGTTAGGGTTAGGGCGCAGGTTAGGTATGTGTGAGATTGTATGAACATGAGGGTTAGGGCGGGTTAGGTGAGTTAGGGTTAGGGCGTGGTTGAGGTGATTGTGTGATAGTGATGGGCCTTAGGGTTAGGGTTTGGGTTAAGGTAAGTGGATAGTTAGTGGTGTGTGTATAGTTTAGTATAGGGTTAGGTGTAAGATTTTAGGTGTATGTGTATGGATTGCTGTTTGTTTGGTGTGCTTGTGTTGTGTGTATGTATTTTGGAACAGCAAATTTTTTCCCTAGGAAAAAATTTGCTGTTCTATATGTTTGATGTTTCCAGCTTTCGCTGAATAGGGGTCGATATTAGAACATTCAAAGTTATGAAACTTCAGTGTTCTAATATAGACCCTGTTCCAACTACCCACTGAACATGAAAGAGCAAAAGGTGGAGATGTATCTAGCTATATAAAGGATAAGCAAACCTCAACACTGCTCAAAGAATATGACATGCTTAAGCTACTCTATGTCCAACTAAACATAGAAAAAATCCATTACTATATTCTTGCTAGCTACAGGTCCCCTACCATGAACCAGGAAATCCATACATCATACCTGAAGTTACTAAAACCACTTACCATCCAGCTCACTACCATACTCGTGGGTGATTTTAACTACCACTCTATGAATTGGGAGGCATACATAACCACTAACATGCAGGCCCAAGGATTTCTTGACTTTGTAAATTCAAATGCCCTGGAGCAACTAGTATGTACTCCCATTACGGGGAACAAATATCCTAGATTTTGTACTCACAAATATGGAAAAGCACTGCATCCCCCTCCCCTAGTGTGATGTCCTGACTTATAAGATCAGATCACAAAGCAGTCTTCCTTGAAATAATGGTAAAACTAGTCCCCCCACCTAACCCCAATAACTTCTCTAAGGTAAATTAACCCTATTAAGGGATAGCATAGCTAATTTCCAAGCTCTGCAAATCCAGAAAACACAGAAACCTATGCAGAGGCATACACAAAAGCCCTGTACAACCATGTAAACAACTGCATAGAAACAGCAGTACCAGAATGAAATAAACCCAGGTCAAACCCCAAAAACAAGCCACCCTGGTGGACTCCTCGTATTAACAGGTTGTACAACAAAAGAAAGAAAATCCTGTCAAGAAGCAAGAGGGAATGTGCACAACAGAGCAAAAAGTCCCTTATTACTCTAAATAAGTGAATCAGAGAACTAATCAAGTCTCTGAAAGCAGACTTTGAGGTAAAAATAACCTGCAAAGCTAAGGATAACCATAAGGCATTTTACAGTTATGTCTGCAATCTTAAGAGCAATATGCAACAATGTGCGGAATTAATTGTAGATGGCATCACCTATACAAATCTGCTGGCTGACAAATTCAGCTCAAATTTCACTTCCCAATTACCTCCAGTTCTCCCCCAAGAAGTCCCCTCCACCACTCCACTGACAATTATCACAAAGAACAGGTGGCCACTGCGCTCTCTAAAGCTAAAAACATGGCTTCAATGGGGCCTGACAATATACCAGGTTGCCTCTTAAACAGCTTAGATCAGGACTTTTCAGGTGCATTAGGATCTCTATTTAACCACACTGACTGGACTGGCTTTGTCCCAATAGAATTACAGACCCATATGTTTGACAAGTTTTATATGTAAGGCCATCGAAAGAATAATCATGGACCTGATAAATAATGACATAGGAAACCTCTAAACCATGCCTCTCAATTGTCCAGATTTTTGCAGAATATCCATATTTGTGCCTCATATCTCTGGTCTGTTAGTCATAAAATTTGTGATTTTCTGGCTTTTTGTGGCACATCAGTGTGGACCGAATTCACTGAATAATGATGAGCATTTGTGTTTCAGACTTCATATCCTTCAGAAAATGCATGGAAACACAATAACTTTTATTCTAGCAACTTTCTAAGTTTATAAGAGCAATATTTAAATTTTGCCCCTATTTTGGGAGCTTTTTACCCACATTAGTTTTTGTTTTGTCCAGATTTTCTGTGCTAAGAGATTGAGAGCTATGCTCTAAACATTGGACCTGACCCAATTCAGCTTTGTCAAGGGCAGGTCATGCCTACAGAATCTGGTGGATTTCTTTCAGAAAGTCACAGAGGTCATGGGTGAGGGTAAAACAGTACATACAACCTACCTCATGCTGGCCAAGGCATTTGACACAGTTTCCCACTCAGGTATTATAAATAAACTGACAAAACTGGGCATAAATCAACTACATTACCAGATGGACAGCCAATTGGCTCATGAACTGGGCACGTGTGGTTAATGTGGGTGAATCCAGATACAGCAAGAGGCCATTTACCAATGGTGTGCCACAGTGCTCAGTACTGAGACCACTCCTGTTCAGAATATACTTCTCTGAAATCAAGGCTAATGTGGAAGGCCTCTGGATGACAGTTTGCTGATGACTGCAAGCTGCGAGCAATCACTGAATCCCCTAATGATGTAGCTATCCTTCAGAAGGGTGTTGATGACAAATGATTTGTGCCAAAACCACAACCTAAAACTAAATATGAAAAAAATGCATTATTATACCCTTTGGGAAGTCAAAAACCCCTGCAAATTACAACATCAATAGCACAACCCTAAGAGTAGATTCAAAGGTGAGAGTTCTAGGTACACAGAGAGTAGCCTGAACTTTGACCTCCATATGTCCATAGTGGTAAGGAAGTCGTTCTATGTGGCAAATCTTATAAGTAAAGGTATGGCATCCAGATCAAAAGAAATTATAGTCCTGCTCTGCTTAGCCCTCATTAGACCAATAATCGAGTACAATGCACAATTTGGCATGTACTTGACTAGGCACTTACAGCAACTGGAACAAACTCAGAGGTTTGTCACAAAGAAAATACAGGGTGTCAACAACATGTCTTATGTGGATAGACTAAAAGCCTTATCCCTTTACTCTGTCTCCTAATGAGTATTAAGGGGTGACCTATGCCTAACCTACAAGGCACTTACAAATCCAGCCATGATGCAGCTGCTAAACATTTGCAAGTCAAACAGCACAAGGATCACCCAATCTAAGGATCTAAACCTAGTCAGTGACCCAAACAAAACATGCTGGAGAGACAGATATGTATCTCAGAGATTGCCCCTTCTTCGGGCTTCCTGCTCATGTTAAGCAGAGCCCTTCCTTGGCCCTCTTCAAATGCAATTTGGATCAATGGATGGGTAATCACAAATTCACACCTGGGCTAGTGCCCATACCCCTTATGGACAGGAGCAATCTGTAAGTTATTTAAGGCATAGGCACAAACGCATGCCACCTTTTGCCCCTAGGGGTCATATATTGGGTAAAACTGGGTTATATTGGTTAAGCTTGTAAGGGCTCTTAAGCTGTTAGCCTCCATTGAACATATCAACCTATATAGTAAATTGGAAACGTGAGGACAAAGGTTGAGTTTTTGAGATGGTTTGCTCCATTTTAGTGAACAATTGCATAGGATGCTTTTTATGAGCTTAGATGAAGAATGGAGTATTTGGCAAGTAGAGCAGGGGTATAATAAATCATACACAACATATAGCTGCCAATAAAAGTTGTTAAAGTGTCAGTGACAGAGATTTAGATAGATCTGGTGGAAAACTGAATAAAAAGTCTGTACTGCTAGCTGAGCTGCCTCAAATCTCTTATTTATTTCCATGTGGTGTGACACTTTCAGGGTATTATGATTTTTGACTATGAGGCTATGGTAGGTTTAGTGAATGAAAGCAGGTACCTTCTGACTGAGAAATGATGATGTTTCTGGGTAGCTTTAAATAACGATGTGGTGGGTTTGTTTCTGATATGCAGTGAAAGGATTTTCCAGATTTCTGATCCTGCTATGAAAAGGTTTTGGGTATGCTAGTTAGATAGGGAAGGGAAACTGACAGTACAATGGAAGACATCATGCACTCTGGAGTATGTAGTCCCCTTTACAGAATGCAATTTTTTTATGGTCTTAACATGCCATACAAGCCATCCACTATACCCATATAAAGCTTTGGCAAGAAATAGACTCCAGAGCTACCATTGCTCAAGTGAGAACATTTTTATCTTGATGAAACATACACGATAGCTGAATCTACTAGATGCTTTCTTTCTACAATTACTTGTGCTATGGCACATTTACTTTGTTTTTCTTTTCTGTTTTTTTATACTTGTGATTTGAATATTTCTCAGAAATACATAACCTGTAAGAGGAAAAAAACAAAAAACAAAAAAGCAGCACATTAAAAAAGCTTTCACATGGGAGACACAGTTTCACACTCCTCAAATAACGGAACTTCACCCCTATATTACCTTACTTCCATAAAGTAACTCCATAGCTGCATAGCTGCAATCACAAAGCAATCTCTTACTAAGTTCTACTGTTGACCAAATTAAGCTATAGCTCAGCCTGCCTGAATGAATAGTCGACATAAAGGTACACCATAGACACAGGTAATTGAACTCAATATATATGTATGTATGTATGGAGGACTGACATTGGTTGACTTGTGCGTTACATAACACCTTTTCTGACAAAGCTGTTGACTTTTGTGTGAGATTGGTATGATACCTGTGTTGGGCAGTATGCCCTTACCCTTGTATTGTGCAGTCTCAGAGTTGGTATATTTAATTAGCTGGGAGTATAGGTGGTGCAGTGAAGCTTTTCCACTGCAAAACATTGTTTTTAATTTGTGAGCTTCTAAATAAATGTGATATTAGCACCACTGCATATGTACTCAAGAAACAGTGGAGCATTCCATCATCTTTTTTAATTTTTTTTCTTTTGCCACCTTGGAACATCATTTTTCCTGCTTCAGTGTCACAAATCCACATTAGGTCTACCAGCTAGTCTCCTACCCCCCCCCTCCACTTACTCCACTGACACTGGGATAGGTCGTGGATTCCAAGGGCATCCTGGGGGCTTGGCTGTTGATGCTTCCATCCTGGGGCCATTCTTTTAAATGCCCTACCCACTCCCTTTCTCACCTACCATGCTTGTTGATTTGTCTGAGGGCAGCTCCCCTCATTGGGCCATACCTCCCCAAGGGATCTTCATCAATGAATGCCCTCCCCCAGGATGGGCATGCCCATCCCTTCCTGCCACTCCATCAGTCACACAATCAGCTAACTGAACCTTGGTTGACTGGGCTGTAGTTAGGGCTTTATCCCTCTGTGCCACCGAAGGAGCTTGGACAGTTCATCTTTATGATCGGTAATACAGTCTCATTTGGTTAATGTCTTTTCTTTTATTTATTTATTCTTTTATTTTATTTGTCCTTTGATAACCAGGAAAGTCTGACTGAGCCAATGGCTTATTTTTATCAGAAGCTCTGGGACAAAAGCTCTACAACAGATTCAAAAACATTTAAACAGTAGTTAACTATTTACAAGAGGAGAAAGTCCCAAAACAGATGAAATATTTTACAATGAGCTGGGGTGAAAGGCTCAACAAAAACATACATAAAAACATTTTACAGTAGCTGATAAGTAATTATATACAAGGAGGGAAATTCCCCACAACAGATAAAACACAGATTGAAATACATTTGCGGAATTATTAAGAATACAATATGTACTGCAAGTAGCAAGACTTACTGCAGAATGAATAACCAATGTCAGACTAATACATATTTATTCAAAATATTCACTATATTTCTAATAATGTATGGAACTGAAAATGAATACAGATTCTCCTGCCAAAATGGACAGAGAAATGGAATGAGATGAGGAGGAAAAATGAGCAAGAGGGAGAATTAGGACACGGAGAGAGTTATTATTAGAAAAACAAGAAAAATGAGAACATTTTGACTTTATCAATTTCTGGTGTCATTCCAAGGAGATCCAGTACCTGATAGCCTGGGAGGACAAGATTGACAGACCACGATGCTTTGCCAGAGATGGACTTCATCTGTCCCCCCTCGGCTTCAGGTTTCTGGCAAAGGCTCTTGCCTCCCCCATAGTGCCTTTTTTAGGCAAAGTCGTGAGCACAAAATTACCAGTGGAGAGCACCCCAACCTTACCAGGTTATTCTTCCCACCCCATTTTCCATCCCCAAACAAAGGGCTACAAAGCCAAAGGAGGTGGAGTTCAATATTTATCAAAGACATACTCACCTCCAGGCTGGTCAAACAGTATGACACATAGGAGACACTCCAAGTGTAGTTAACTGTTGACAAAACACATATTCAAATCATAGACTCCCAACCATGACTCAGGATGCCCGCTACACTTATCTGGTCTTACTTGAATCCATCATAATTCAACCCTTTACCCTGATCCTGGGTGACTTTAACTACCCAACCATAGAGTGGAAGACCTATTATAGCCCAAACACGAATGCCCAGAGATTCCTCAACTTTGTCAGTGCCAATGCATTGGATCAGCAGGTCGACACATCCACAAGAGGTGATAATATCCTGGACCTGGTACTAACTAACAGGAGTTGCCACTGTAGCACCCTTACAGTGTCATCCTCCTTGGTAACATCCTACCATAAAACAATCACTTTCAAAGTTACCATCTCCCCTGACCACCTTGTCAGAGTCAAACAAAAAAACTTTTCCAAAGCTGACTACAATCTCCTAAGTGAGTTTTTGTGCTACAAGACTGCTTCTAATGTATGAACTGATCAGTGTTTAGAGATGCAGCTGTAAAGAACCACCATATTGACCTGGACAAGTATGCAAAATCTGTAATGGTCTATATTTCAAAATGTGTTGATGACATAACAGTCATCAAATGTATCACCATGCACGCTAATCAGAAAACCTGGTTATCTGGTGAAATATATGAACTCCTAAAGGCACAAAATGTTGCATTTAAATCAAAGGACAAGGATGCCCTAAGAGAGGCCAGAACAAATCTAAGTAGATATATAAAGGAGGCTAAGAGGACCTACAGACATAAAATTCAGGGACACTTCTCTGACCAAAGGGACTCCAGATGCCTCTGGCAAGGCATTCAAGCCATAACTGACTACAGGCCTCCATGCTCCCCATGTGATGGCAACACAGAATTACTGAACAAACTAAACACCTACTTCAGCAGATTTGATATGGATAACAACACTGTGCCAAATAAGGTCCCTAACGAACAGGGTGAGGAGGTGCTATGTCTAAGAACATCTGATGTTCTGAAGACCCTGAGGCAAGTAAACCCAGGAAAAGCAGCTGGTTCTTATTATGGGAAGGGTTCTAAGAGATTGTGCTACCCATCTGTCCACTGTACTAACAGGTATATTTAACACATCCCTGCAACTAAACATTGTACCCAGTTGCTTCAAAAATACAACAATCCTTCCCTTACCCAAAAATCCCAGCCGACAAGCCTAAATGATTACCGGCCAGTTGCTCTTACATCAATAGTAATGAAGTGTTTTAAGCTTTAGTTCAAGAACTATATCTCTTCAAGCCTACCTGCAACACTGTATATATTACAGTTTGCTTATAGATCTAACTGCTGTATGACTGATGCCATAGCTATAGCACTTCATGAATTGTTGTCACATCTAGAGAACAAGAATTGCTATGTCAGAATGCTGTTAATTGATTTTAGTTCTGTCTTTGACACTGTCATCTCCCAAAATCTGATATCAAAGCTAATCCAGCTGAGCATCAACAACCCCCCATGTAACTAGATACTAGACTTTCTCATCAACAGACCCCAAAAAGTATGCATGGGAAATAACAGTTCAATCAGTATTACATTGAGCATGGGTGCCCCTCAGGGCTGCTTCCTGAGTCCTTTGCTGTTCACCTTGCTGATGCATGACTGCATGGCCAAGCATGAATCCAACAAAATCATCAAGTTCATGGATGATACCACTGTCATAGGTCTTGTCTGAAATGGTGAGGAAACAGCCTACAGAGATGAAGGGGAGCATCTGATAGGCTTGCACGACAGCAGCAATCTGACCTTAAATGTAAACAAGACTAAATAACTAAATTGTGCACTTCAGGAGGACTCAGGAGATACACCAATCACTGGAAATTAAGAGGGGTGGCAGTGGAAAGAGTCAAAAACACCAAGTTCCTGGGGGTGCACATCTCAGATGACCTATCCTGGTCGACTCATATTAGTCACACAGTGAAGAAGGCACAACAATGGCTGCACTTCATAAGAAAACTGAGGAAGGCAAACCTGTTGCAGTCCATCCTCAATGCCTTCTACAAGGGGACCATCAAAAGCATCCACTCAAATAATATCATAGTTGGGTATGGTAACTGCAAAGCATCTGACTGCAAGTCTCTCCTGAGGGTAGTGAGGACAGTGGGAAAAAGTCATTGGTTCCTCACTCCAATCCATGGATGATCTGCATGAGATTCAGTGTGTGGGAAGGGCTAGGAAGATAATCAATGATCCCACTCACCCTGCCCATGACATGTACTTGCACCTTTCTTCCAGAAGGCAGTTTTGCAGCTTACACTGCAAAACATCTAAACTGAGCAGGAGCTTCTTCCCTCTATTCATAAGGCTGCTGCACTTGAATGCCAGGCATGACAATAATTTAATCAATATGCTACTTGTTATGTAGTATCAGCTATAGTAATCACTCTGGCAAATTACTTCAATACATGGTACAGTTAGTCTGATTTTTTTATGCTATTACTTCCTACATGTGCAATAGTCAGGAGTGAGTCAAAACATCATACATGTACAATATGAAAATC
Source organism: Protopterus annectens (assembly GCF_019279795.1). NCBI lineage: Eukaryota > Metazoa > Chordata > Ceratodontiformes > Protopteridae > Protopterus > Protopterus annectens. The sequence goes on along the minus strand of NC_056727.1, from coordinate 319,717,210 downwards.
AGAATTAATCATACTACAACTGATGAAGTGCAATATTCTATGCAGTCACAGTGTGATATCATAGTCTTGCAATACCTACTAGTATAATATTGTCTAATGTCTTCCTGTCCAATTGTGGTAATTTATTGTATTGCTAATACTTTATTTATTATTGTATGTCCATTAGTCTTACTGCCATTCAAACTATGTGTTCATTGTTATGTCTTGCACGGGCATCAAAGCAATGTAATTTTGTTTGGCTTGCACTGCTGAGTATATATGATTGACAATAAAGTTTACTTTAACTTTGACTTTGAGAGCAGGTATAAGCAGCTACACAGTCATTGTGCCTTCAGCTGGAACTGCTAGCACTAATATCCAAGCCTAAACCAAAAAACTATATGAGCACCTACATAGCTGCATGGACCCAGCAATACCTGACAAGACCAAATCATCTTCCTCAAGGAAGAGTAAACCTGTCTGGTGGACAGCAACAATAAACAAATTCTGTAATAAAAGGAAAGAATTGCTGTCCAGGACCAGGAAGGAGCAGGTACCAAGTTGGAAGCAATCTCTTCTTTCTCGGAACAAGCAAATAAGTTCATTGATGAAATTATCTAAGGCTAACTTTGAGTCCAAATTGGCCACATCCACTAAGGACAATCACAAGGCCTTCTTCACATACATCTGCAATCTCAAAGTTAATAACCAAATCTACTCTGAACTGGTGGTCAAGAACACCACATACACAAATACCATAGATATAGCCAACCTGCTGGCAGACAGGTTCAGTGAAAACTTCACCACCCCTGTCCCCCCATCAGTAAACCAGGACATCCCCAGCATCTTCCCCCTCCCCTCATCACCACAGAGCAGATCTTTAATGCCCTCACAAAAAATGCAGTCTCCATGGGACGTAATAACATCCCTAGTGCATCCTACATGAACTCAGGCATGAGGTCTCTGCACCATTAGAGGCCCTATTCAACCAAAGCCTGAGCACCGGCTTCATCCCATCCAAATGGAGGACAGCCACTATTATCCCTCTACACAAAGGTGGAGCATCCTAACTAGCCTGATCTGCAAGGCCATGGAAATCATTACCATGGACCTTATAAACAAGGACATCGGCAACCTCCAAATGCTTGACCCCACAAAATTTGGTTTTGTCAAAGGGAGATCATTCCTGTTAAACTTAGTCAACTTCTTCAAAACAGTCACCAAAGCCATGGTTGAGGGAAACACGGTACACACCACCTACCTTGATCTAGCCAAAGTCTGTAACATTATTCCCCACTCAGGCATAATAGATAAACTCTCCCAGCTAGGCATAAACCAATATGTTACCAGATGAGTAGCTAACTGGTTCACTGATAGAATCCACTCAGTCAAAATAGGGGAAGCCACCTCTAGTAGTAGACCTGTAATGAGCGGCATACCCCAATGATCGGTCTTGAAGCCTCTACTTTTTGGGATATATTTTTCTGAAGTGCAAGCCAAAACAGGTCTGTGGTTGACTAAGTTTGTAGATGACTGCAAGCTGGATGCTGTCTTAAATTCCCCTAGTGATGGGAATATCCTCCAAGAGGGCTTTACCCAAACTAATGACTGGTGCCAGAAGCATGGCCTCAGACTGAATGCCAAGAAATGCATCATTATCCCCTTTGGGAAAAATGGCATCCTACTAATTAACACATTAATAACAACATACTAAGCACACAATCAGTCATGAGGGACTTGGGCACCCAGTTTGATAGCAACCTGACTTTTGACCACCATGTTGCCTCCATTATATGGAAGGCTTTCAACATGGCCCACCTCATAAGTAAAGATATTTCATTCAGGAATAAGGAGGTCATAACATCCCTGTATTCCTCCCTTATCAAACCCATTATCAAGTACAATGACCCCTTCAGCATGTACCTTGCCAAGCACATGCAGCAGATAGAGAGACGACATAGGTTCCTGACCAGGAAAATCCAGGGTCCCAAACACCTATCCTGTACAGATAGGCTAAAAGCTCTGTCCCTCTACTCAAGTTTCATACAGACTGCTCAGAGATGACTTGTGTCTGGCATACAAGTTCATCTCAGACCCAGCCTTGATGGAATTGCTGCATATCCATAAGTCAAACTCCACTTGTGTAACCCGCACGCAAGGCCTCAACCTGGTCTGTGACATTAATAGCACTTGTTGGTGGGATAGATTTGTGTTCCTAAGACTCCCCCATCTGTGAAATAGACTCCCTCTCTGTGTCAAGCAGAGTACCTCACTAGCCGTCATTAAGAGGAACCTGGATGACCAGATGGGAAATAGAAAATACACCCCTGGGATCCCACCTGTGTTCCTGCTAGGCAGGGGAAACAGGTGCTGACTTTGTGGGAACATGGGCAAAATTCTTGGTTAGGCTTATAAGCGCCTTCGGGCCAATAGCCTAGTATCATCCTACTATGAACCTATGAATCTATAAGGACATGAGAAGAAGATAAATAATAGCACATGTTGATTGAAGAGGTAGAACAGCATACATTAACAGTATGGTATAGCAACTCTGACCCTGTGGGTTCTGTCACTAAAAACAAACTGGGGATCAAAGTCTGCAAAAAATTCTATGTCTTTTTTTATGATGTCCATTATGATCCTCTCCATGGCTTTGCAGAAGAGGTAAGACTATGATAAAACAAACTAGCTGCTGTGGGTTTTATTTAAGTTTGAGTTCGAGCACAGCACCGGGGGAGGACACCATCAGGTCCCATGGATGCTGTTTTTTTTTTTTGGAGAGAGCAGTCTCACTGGGCGTTGGAGATGTTTGGGGGCTGAACCTGTCAGCCAGTATGTTGGCAATGTCTGTAGGATCAGTAATCTTCACATCATTTTGAACTAGTTCTGAGCATATCTGGGAGTTTCCTCTCATTAAAGTGAGAGCTTCTTTAGATGTTTGGCCATTACTACCTGCTAACATATGGAGATGTTTCTGAATTTAGTGTAAGAAAGGCATAGTTATGGTGAGAAGGTGGTCATGCATCTGTTTTGAGGGTTGTGCATGTACAGTTCCAAGTATCAGAAAGATATTTTTAGATTGGTCTTGAAATTGGAAAGGCTGCTAGTAGGTTTAAGGGATAAGGGGATAGAGTTCCAGGGGTTGGCTACGTAGCTGTAATAGAGAGAGATTCCTGCTGGCTGGTGTAGTTTGTAGGTAGTGAGGAGAAACAAGCAATTAAACAGTCATGTGACACCTCATATGTTTCATTAAAGTGAATACAGTTCATAGCACAGATATGTCGTACAGGTTCACAATGCCAAGTGCATGTAGGCCATCCATATATTTACTGTGGTTAGTCATTATCTTACAAATTGTGCTGAGGGAAAGGCATCAGATCAAATCAGGGAACTGAGAATTTAGGCTGTCATACAGTGGCATGAGGCCCTTCTATTGCCATCATAAGTTCCTTAGGAGGAGGAAGTTGTTGGTGGCCAACTCTGATGGCATGTAACACACAAGCAATAATGCCCAAAAGGGTGTGTGTTATTGGAAAAATAACCCCCACCCAGCTACACCCCTGGAAGGGTGTTATTATCACAATAACACATACCCAGGAGGATATTATTGTGCTTAGAGAATGGGCTGTCTGTAAAATTGTTGTGTTTTACCTACTTATTTATTTTTTTATTACTATATATTTTTTATATATTTTTTTGATGGAAAATACTTCCTCCGCCTAATGTTTCAAACTTGTTTAATATATGTTAAATGTGTTGGAGGAAACATTTTTACATCCAAAATATAACATTTTAAAAAATATCCAGGTATTTACTTTATCTTTTGGTCCCTTACTCCAAAAATGTTTGGTTTGTTGCAGTCATTGGAGATTGAAGTTACTAAATAATGACATACATTTGAATTTCAGACTATTATTTCCTTCAGAAAATTCATGCTAACACAAATCCTTTTATTTAAGGAAGTTTGTAATTTTATAACAGCAATAATTAAAATCTGTTCCTATTTTTGAGCCTTTGTTCCCCCTTTATTTTAGGCGTAATCCAGATTTCTTCATCTGAAAGGACCAGAGGTATGCAAACCTCTGTACTGCTGCTGCTGCCAGTGCTGATCTCACTCACTCTCTCTATCTCACACACACACACACACACACACACACACACACACACACACACACACACACACACACACACACACACACACACACACACACCTCTGCTTCAGAAAATGCATGCTAACACAAATCCTAATATTCAAGTAACTTTGTGGTTTTATAACAGTAACATTTAAAATCTGTTTCTATTTTGAGCCTTTGTTCCCCGTTAATATTAGGCTCATCCACATATCTTGAGCTAAGAGGTCAAGAGGTATGCAAGCCTCTTAACTGCTGGTGCTGCTGCAAGGGATCGCTGGATCGGTCTCATTCATCACTCTCTCTCTCTCTCTCACACACACACACACACACACACACACACACACACACACACACACACACACACACACACACACACACACACACACACACATATATACACACACAGTCTCTTCTGCTTTTATGCACACGTTCACTCACACATGCAGACAGAAACAAAAACACACACACACACACTTTTTTCTATTTCATTTATTTTTTTTTTACACTAACTAATCTGCCTCACTCTGATACATGCATACACTCTCACACACAGATATAAACACATATACACATACACACAGACGCTTTTTTATTTTAATTTCTTTTCTTTTTTATTTTGCACTCTCTAAACAGCAAAAGTGCTGCTTAGCAAGCGTAAAATAATGGCAGACATTAGTTTTTTTTCAGTCCAAGCTCCACGGAAGCTTGATAAGATGCAAAATGATTATGATGGGAATTTCATTAGAAAGCTCCAGTTCATCAACCATTCTTTTCAGATCTGTAGCAGTGTTGCCATTTTATTGACAACCTGAAAGGTTCATATCTCATTTCTTGGTGTAGTCACATTCAGTCAAAAAAATAAACATTTGCTCCACTATCTGACAGTAAAGTGTAATCTTCCTTGTAGGTATGAAGACCAAATTTTAATAATTTAGAAGCAATTGTTAATAGAAGTATGTTACCAGAGCACCTTACACATGACAGTTGTTATATATTGCGCCTAAATATACCCTTGCTGGATTTTGACAAACCCACTTTCTTTGGTGTGTCTGTGCTATTACTTCTTAGAAAAATCTGAGTGCCTGAAATAGACAATCATGTTGTGCTTATTCTGCTATTATACACCATTTTAATACTTTAACTTTCTCAGAACTGAAGGAGTACAAGATAGTCAAAGCACACAGTACAACGATTCCATCAGATTTATTTGTTTAAATTTCAGAAGTTCAAATTTCAATAGTAGTTGTCAAAAATATAGTAAATTTAATAATTCATTTGCAGTCTCACAGTATATTTTGGCATCTGTTATCATTAGCACATTCCCCATATACAAAAAATGATTTGTTAAATATGGTATATTATACCAGTCAACCTTCAGATTAACAACCTTTTAAGACTAGACATTGATGGTTAGCTAGATTCCTGTTATGTTTATGAAGTGCAAGCATAGTCATAACTTAGCAAACAAATATTAGTAAGTATAACAAACTGGGTCTATATTAGATCATCGAAATGTTAATACTTTGAATGGTCTAATATCGACCCAAAAACAGTGAACGCTGAAAATAGCGAAGCTGCAGATAACCAAATTTTTTCCTAGGAAAAGAATTTGGTTGTCTGTTTCTTTGGCTTCGTTATTTTCAGCACTGTGGTGGAAAGTTACGGGTTGGGTTCAGTTAAGTGTGTGATTGTGTGGACGTTAGGGTTAGGGCAGGGTATGTGAGTTAGGGTTAGGGAGTGGGTGAGGTGAGTGTGCATTTGTGATAGACTTTAGGGTTAGGGCAGTGTATGTGAGGGTTAGGGTGTAGGTGAGGTGAGTGTGTGATAGTGACAGACTTTTGGGTTAGGGCGGGGTATGTGAGTTAGGGTTAGGGAGCGGGTGAGGTGAGTGTGCGACAGTGATAGACTTTAGGGTTAGGGCGGGGTATGTGAGTAAGGGTTAGTGCAGGGTGAGGTGAGTGTGCGATAGTAACAGACCTTCGGGTTAGGTTTTGGGTTAAGGATAGTGGATAGATAATACTGTATGTACAGTTTAGTGTAGTGTTACATGTAGGATTTTAAGTGTATGTGTGTGGATTGCTGTTTTTTTAGTGTGCTTGTGTTGTGTGTGTGTTTCTCGAAACAGTGAACTTTTTCCCAGGGGAAAAAAATTTGCTGTTTTGAGCTTTCGATGTTTTTAGATTTCATGGTTAGAAGTTCGAGGTTGTTGTATTCAATGATGTGCTGTTTCATTGAACTGATATAGACCCTAACAAATTGTTGTAACTTTGCTGTTAAACTGACATAACTGAGCCATTCTTCTCAGATGCAAGTTTTGGTGTTATTATATTTTTCATAAACTCCTTTCTCATATGTGTGTGTCATGTTTACAAAAATGTCGTGGCAGTCTTGATGCATCTATATTACAAGATCAAAGCTTTAGTTAATCGAATAACTGAAGCTTGATCTTGTAATATCGAAACCAGAAAATGCTGAACAGCTCTTTCAACTCAGGGAACCACTCCCTTGGCCGCTTCAAAAATAAAATTAGACCTGAAATCAAGTGGGGGGCTGTGCCCCCCAGCCCCCCTAACTAAATATACCAACTCTAAGATCGCTCCAAATTGGAGAAAAGGGCATAATCCACAAAACAGCCAAGGGAAACACTTCCCTGGGTTGAATCTGCCATTCAACATTTTACAGTTTCGATATTACAAGATTGAGCTTTAGTTATTCGATTAACTAAAGCTTCAATCTTGTAATATAGACCTATCTTAGTAATCCCCATCCTTCTTGGAAAGTACTGTAGAGAAGTCTGAAGGGGTTTAAGAGAATGCTACCCCACTCCTCACAAACAAATAAATATTAGTTGATGTTGCTCACTGTGAGATGCCATATTTTCTTTTTGGGTAAGTCAATAGAACTTAAGGTCAAGTCTCCATAATATATGGAGAAAGAAGATTTAATGTGTCTTCAAGACAGGTTATTCCTTATCTCTCCAGCACAATATGTAATTTCCAGGACTTGGGCACAGAGAAATCAAGGCAGGGAATTGATGTGAAATTCTATGAGACCTCAGCCATTTATACAAATTCTCCTTCATCTTCAGTGATGTGAGTCCATATGGTGTAAAGAAAATATTTATGCAACTAGACAAGTGAGGAATTTTATTCATTGAATCAGACCAAAAATTGTGATATAAAATCAAAGAAAACAGACAATGAAACTTCTTTTTGTTATTGCCATTGCTTGCTGACAATAATCTTTTTATCATTTTAAAATTACCGTGGATACTCTACATTATCTATTTAGTAAATAAGTTCTTCTTTGTTCAGAAACACAGCATACTCTTTAGATTTAAATAACTTATAGGCTGCGTGACAGCAATAAATTATTAAATTGTAGCATTTCCTCTAAATTGATTTTAAAGCTAAGAATGATAATTTGTGGTATAAACATATTCACCACAAATCAAGAAAATGCATCCTTTCTCATGTGAACCCTACAATTATGTTTTGCTGCTTTTCTGATAACATAAGGAAGTGTACCATTTGTTTTACAATGGATATCACAACTACTTTCAAAGTCAAAGTAAACTTTATTGTCATTCAGACTTCACACAACAGTGCAAACTGAATGGAATTTCATTTTTCCGGACCCAGTGTGGAAAATATCATGAGAAGCCTTACAACAGACATTACTACATCACAGCAAAGCATTACAGACATAACACCCAAAACATTTTATGAACCTAAAACAGTTTATTATTGCACATAATTCTAACAGTTACAGTATTGCACACGAAGACTAATTTGTGTTTACTTCTAGAAATACTACCACAGGAAGAATTATTTATAGTTCCAGACCTTCAAATGATGTATAGTTTTCAAAGTCATTACAAGCTACTGACTTGTTTTATTTTGCTGTGTGGCATTAATACAAACACTGCTGCATACTGCAGTACCTGGAACTGATAAACCCCAGACCTGTGAATCCATGCTTTTCAGACAATGTGCTATCATTTAAGTGTTTTCTTTATAAGAGTACTGACTTTTAAGTGCTGTTTAAATATGCAGAAACCAAAGTAAATTATCAAACCCAAGTTGTTAAGTAAAATAACACTGAGTAAAAGCTGATCTCATAAAGGGAAAAGTGAGGAACTGAAAATGTTGGCTCTTTAGCTTTTATACACATTTTCATCAAACTCAATGCCAGTCCACCCCATGACTTTTATAACAATGAACACAGTGCCTTTCAGAGAGACTATTCCTCAAGGGTATAAATCATCGTTATAAAAACCAAAAATGCACATACATTAAATGCTGCCTATTTATTATATAATGATAAAGCATGCCTGCTTTACCAGGCAATTTAAATTTTGCTACATACATAATTAATCTTCTACTAAATAACAAAGCAAATCTATAAAATATTGACCCAATATAACTTAAGAAAACCTTTTTAGCTTTCTCCCTGTCATTAGCGAGTATGTGTAGCTACCAGCTTTTGAGAAAAGCAGCAAATGATGCCCTACTGAATAAAATGCACTAGAAGAAAACTATTGTTACCTATTATCTCTATAACACATACTTCATATTGCTTCTTAATGCTGCTTTTTAACCATTACTTTATTCAAAAGTTTTCTGAGATTTAACCATGCTTTCACCTTAACATATACATCTTCCAGTATCTTAACCCTTACTGTTTACCAGCCTTCTTTCGATTTTCCAAACCAAAGTCAGATCCATGTGCTAAGGGTTGTTTTCCCATCCTTCAGTGTACACTCTTGTAACAGGTGAAGCATTTTCCTGACCTGATAGCTGACTATATTCTGGGAAAGCTACTGCCTGCACCCATTGCTTTTCTCCCTCATTATAGAAATAACCATCTGATGCAGTTACTCTTAAATGCCCCATTTCCTTAAGCATGTCTTATTTCCAATTAAGTTTTCCTCATCTGCCTTAAGAACAAATCACCATCCTTGCATACTGCCCTGAGAGATCCTGTAACATAAGTACCATTTTGCACAGATTGCTTCTGCTTCTGTCTGCCACATGTTAGCTTGCACTAAGAAATGATTTCATTCTGCTGTATCATTATAATTTTACTGCCACATTATATGACAGTTTTTAACAGCTATTATTCTCTGAGCTACACAAATGACTTCACCTGTGTCTTAACCCATAACAAAAAATATGTTAACAATTATACTGTTTGTAATTGCAAATTACCGTAGGCAATATAAACACTACCTCAGGCCTGCACTTAAATTAGGACATAGCCTTGTCCTTAGAAGGATTCTGATTAGTTTACTAGTTTCACAGCAGAATGTCTTCCATCACCTCCAGAAGTGTGATAGGTTCTTCTTCAATTTAACTCAGCATACTGTATTAGACAGCAGCTCCTGAATTTCATATACTGCATTTTATCAACTGTTTAATCAAAACCTTAATGCAATGAGAATTTGGGAGGGAGGTACAAAGAATTTATGAAATGATGAATATGCTGTATGGCATGCATGGATATACATAGATCAGATAAATCTGTAAAATGGGCAGCATAGTGGTGCAGCAGATAGTGTTGACACCTCACAAAAAGAGGTTCCCCAGTTTGATTCTCAGCTGGGATGCCTTCTTGCCTTCCAAGTTGAGTCTGCATGTCCTCCCTGTATTCATGTGGGTTTCCTCTCCCACATTGCAAAGACATGCAGTAGATGGATTTGACACTCTAAATTGGCAATATGTATGAGTGTGTGGTGTGGAAGAGCTACCACAGCAGGGCTAGCAATCAAGAAGTGTAAACCTTTGCTTTAGATGATTATCACTGTTGAAGTGACACACCAACCTCATGTGCAAAATAGGAAAAAGGGGTTGTGGATGGATGGAGATAAATCTGTGAAACTCACTATGTGGAACCAGGAAAGTTGGCAAATGGTATATGTTAATTTCATAAAGCGTCATGAAGATAAGCCCCAGGATTCAATGAAGTATAGTGCTAGTCCTGTATGGAATGAACCATGTTTGTTTCTGCATAGCTTTAACAGCAGCACGCCTTGCATATTCATGAAGGTTTGCTACTGCTAAGGCTAAGTGGACACGAACACTACTGAGTGCAGGGGGGTGTTTAAGTAGTGCACACACATCTAACATGCCCCCTGCACTCTCAAAGTGCAGTACATAATTTTTTAAATGCTTTTCAGTGTCTGCAGACACTGAAAGCAAATAAAATAGTTTAACAGTGTCTGCAGACACTGAGATAGCTAGGAGATCAATAAATAAATTCAGAGTGTGTGTGACAGATACTGCCATACACCCCCTGCATTGTCAAAGTGCCGTACAGCACTTTCCAAGTGCTTTCAGTGTCTGTGGACACTGAAAGAAGGAAGTTCAGATAAGAGGCAATGCAGGGGGTATGTGACAATATATATATTGTCAAAGTGCCATACAGCCATACCCCTCAACTGTACAGGATTCAACAGAATGTCCAGATGTCTGCCTCACATACCTCTTAACCTCTTAGAGCAAAAAATCTGGACAAAGCCATAAATAATGGTGGGACAAAGGCCCAAAAATAGGGACACTTTTTAAATATCACTCATACAAGCCCAGGAAGTGGATAAAATAACAGGTTTTGCAATAGCAGGGATTACCTGAAGGGTATGAAGTCTGAAACTCAAATTATGTCATTATTTTCTGACTTAAACCCTGAGAGTGATTTGCCAATGATTTGCTAGAAAACCACAATCATATGAGACATGAACCAAAAGTATGAGGCAAAAATCCGGACATTCTGCAAAAATCTGTACAGTTGAGAGGTATGCTGCATTATATTTTTGGTGTGTTCCCCCAAATATCTGTCCCTACCTGGAAAATAGCAGAGGATTTCAGTCATTAAATAATGACAAACATATGAGTTTAACACACCACATCCGTCTGAAAAGTCATGGTAATGTAAAACCTATTATTTTATCAACTTTCTAAGTTTGTAAGAGCAATATTTAAAATGTGTCCCTATGTGTCCCCTTACAATTGCCCTTACTGTGACTGACAAGGAGTACTGATACATGTAAATAAAGTGGTTTCATTAATTTCCTTTTTTTCCATTATAAGGTATATTTAAGTGTAGTTGAGCAAGATTGCACATTAGGGCCCACTGCTCGGCATTGCTTAAACATCTCATAGCAGCTAAATAAAAATGTATAGCTATAATCTTAGTGATAAGATATCATAGTGGTTAGAGTCCTGGCTTTGCATGTAGGTGTTCACAGTTTGAGTACCAAGACAGGCACTTTATTTCTACATGGGAAAGCATTGTTAAAAGTAATTGCTTATGTTATATTATGTAGTAAGTGATATTTGTCACCCAGGGTAGTGTAGCTGGTCCAAAATGGAAGCGTGAGTGCATATAACATGTGAAATCACCCATGTATACACAAGTGTCCCATACAGTATAGTCACACCCCAAGGTAATGTAATGAAAGCACATGGGGGATGTCTTGTAACTAAATCATATACACTTAATAATATGTCAGTAATGATGAAGTAATCTACAATCCTGACATATTTTAAAATGAAAACTGAGCAATGCTAAGTAGTGCTCAGTTATGCTTAGATGGTGTAAGCATTGCTTAAATGTAAATGCCAAGCAGCAGTTAGCTCAGCTAAGCAGATTTGCACACTGTTAAGCAGCCCTAAGCATTAAACCCCTTTGAGCATTGTTCAACTCAGCTTAGCAGATTTGCGCACCGCTTAGCTGATCTTAGCATTTTCAAAGTGGTTCAATGATAGCAATGGGCAGGAATATGGCCTTATTTAAACTGCACAGGTGGGACTACAGCCAGAACCTGTTGTAGTTGATCTGTGCGTTTATTATGTCGGGCGTTGGTGAAGGAGCATGCTTTCAGGTGCAGCACTGAGGCATTCAGGTGTCCAGAGTCATGGCTGGACTCCTTGTAGAAAACAATGATGAGAGACAGCTGCAGGGCCAGTACCAGGGCTCACAATACAAAACAGAAGTATGGGACTGTCTTGCACATGATCTCACCAGTGCTACTGGCATCCCCTGAACTGGTGAGCAGGTATGGCATCATTATGGCGACCTAAAGCAGAGGAAGGGGGCTCTCTTGGCCCACTTGATCCAAGATGCAAGGGCACAGAATGCTCCAGCAGTGTGTAAGTATCAGTATCAAGTAGTTTGTACCAAAGTCTAGCCTGAGTATGTGATAAACAGGTATGCATAATATTTGTTCTTCTCCGCTACAGCTGCAGCTGAGAGGGCTAGCAACATCGAAGCCCATGCCGACAGACTGTTAAGGCTGTGCCAACAGGCTGGTGAGTTCAAATCTGTCTTGCAGTATATAGTGCAAATAACTAAGAAGGAGTGCATTGTTTACTGCCAGTAGGTATACGGTTACTGTGTTAACTGAATAAAGTTTGTCCAACTAATATTGATTTACAGGATATGAAGTACTAAAGCACTGTGTCATATCACTGTAATAAAGATCCATGCCACAAACTGCTGTGTTTAGTCTGGTATGTTATTGTAGAAATAGAATGTATACTGGTTCTCCACAATAAATATGGTTTTGACAGCATGCATTAACTGAGGTTGTTCTGAGAATCAGCTGTTAAGAAAAACTGTAGCTTGTGGAGCTGTATATTAATGAAATATAAAATATATACTGCACCAAGCTCTGAACCATGAATAATAATGTGTAATGTATCACAGTGTGCCCCTTGCAGCATTGCCATGTGTTAACCTTTGCTTTCCCGATTGTATTATTTCAAAGGATTACTGCACAGTACACTATCTGTCATGCATGCATGCATCTCAGGATTGCAAGGTCATACTGTCTAAACAAGAGAGTATTAGGCAGAAACCAGTCAAACATGAAGTAGCAGTTCCCCAATAGCTCAGTGTGATGAAAAATAGCTTAGTTGTTAATTTTGCACACCCAGACATAGTTCGAATCCAGGGAGTGGTAGCAAGATGTATGCATATTTACATACAAGGAATCAGGAATAAATGTCGAAACAGTCAGGTAGTGTTAACAGATATTTTCTCCACAGGTTTTACAGGTAACAAAATGCTGGTAGTAGCTGTAAGAAGGGTATACTAATACACTTTGTACAACTGTTCCACTGTCCAACCCCATGCCTGCAAATGACAGTAATATAGGTACATACAACATACACTCTTCCCGATACATGTATCTCAAGTGCACGCTGTCACATATAGTGGTCACTGCTGCCAATAACCCTGGACATAGATAGGAAACCAGGTGAATTATGCCAGTAGCACACTCACTTAGCAGTGAAGAGTACTCATTCTGTGCAAGATATGTAACCCTAACAAGTACGAGTTCTCTCAAGTCATGTACCCAGAGTTGTCTCAGTTTGCCCCATACCATTCCAGGTTGACAGTTTAACAGGTATGTCTGTGCTACAGAACCTATGGGCCATAGGAAGATGTAAAGTTAGGGCAGACCCACAGAGTATTGAGTAGTACTGTTATGAAAAATAGAAGCCTAAACAGTTGTTAATGGACTTTCTGTCTCTCCCCCCACTGCTTATCTGCATCAATAATGATCATCTATATACTACAGGTATGTTGTTCTGAAAACCTAATGTTGGGACTTGTGTTCTATTATTTTTCATATATTTGATTGTTTGCATGTTAACATACCTTGTTCAAATACCATTATTCGTGGTCTGCTGCCATCAATGTTACTGGCATGCTGTTGCAATGCAAATTGTTCCATTTATGTATGTGTTCTGTTTGCTTTGCAACTGTTTCAAATCTTTGCATGGGGTTAATTGGAACACCCACACATGCTGTTATAACTAATTTTGAAATGTTTTCTTCATGACTAACCAATATATTTTGTGAAGCCTCAACACCATAGCATGTTTGGGAAGGGAGATCATGGCAGATCCACCTGTCTCACCTCATGTGGCCATGACACCAAGCCCCAGAACGTCTGGGCCCAAACCCAGAACTGCCTCCTCTGCTGGTCCTGCACCACCTTCAGGTGAAATGTCCACAGGGGATGGGGCTCGGCCCCTCCCTGGGCTGGACATGGATGAGGAGAGGAGCCCATCACCCACTACCAGTTCCAGGGTATGGTGCGCAGTGTCATCTGCATGGAGTTGGATAGACGGCGCTCAAGGGGCAGGCTGCTCCTCCTGTCCAGCCCCCAGCACAGCCATATTTGGGGCTTTAAAGGTGCAGTGGTGACTGCCCATGGGTGGGAACCTCAGTCCCTCTGTATCCATTTGGGGGCTCATGGGCTTTGGAGTCCCAACCACCCTCCCCGTCAAACATGTTTACCCCCCTCATGTGTCATATACTGCTCCTGTCTGCTGTCTTGCCTGTCTTGTCTACCAGCGAATGCAACTTACACTACCCATCCTGCCTCCCAAATGTATCTACAGCCCTTCCCCAAAATCTCACTCTCACCTTAGAAAAAAAAGGGCATCTGCTTGACAAAAAAAAATCATTGCCCCTTACATAGCTCTACAGTTCATCCTCATGTGCAATGAAATTAGTCAATCTACCCAAACATTATTCTACAAATGTCTATCATCAACACCCCTCCCCGTGTGGTGTGATGCTGTAAATTCCAAATTCTACACATTATTCATAGCTATAGTCTTTCCTACACCCATCCTGCACATCCCTAGCTGGTTTTCCTAATGCTTTACCCCCTGCTTGCCCCCATTTCACCACTTTCCTATCACCCTTTTTCTTTTCTTTAATTAAAATTAGTGCAGGTGTAAGCAGGAGTAAGAGGTGCTAAGTGAAGCTAAGAGGACTTAAGCATCTGTTAGCATCATTTTGCTTTGAGCAAAACTGCGAAAACCCATTTACAACTGCTTAAAACTGCTTTAGTCACTCTGTCTCCATCAGCCCTTGTTCTGCCCAGCAACAAAATAATCAACCCTGTCAAGTTTCAAACCCAGGACACTGTGCACGATAATCACATCAACATACCACTGCACTATCTGAGCTATGTTATAATGTTTTTACAAACATATCATGCACTACAGTCATTTAACATAAGGGAAAAATACATGTCTGTAGCACTCTTATATACATATATATGTATATATAAATACACACACACAAATATATATATATATATATATATATATATATATATATATATAATCCAACGTCTTACTGCAAGACATCTGCAAAAAGCCTGACAAAGTGGGGGGATAATGGGCAAACAATAGCAACATATTTGAAATATGGCCATTATATGTATAGAAGTCTGCTAGAGTAGCATGGTTTGATATAACATATGTTTTCTGATAAATTACAGGTCTAAAACGCAAATGATTGTCATCATTTACTGATGTCAATGCTCACATCATCCCAGTGATTTGTCAGAAATCCACAACTGTTATGTGGAACAGACCAAACATATGAGCCACACATCTGGACAGTGTCTATACATCTGGACAGTGGAGAGGTATGACTGCAGTCATGTAACAGAAGAGAAAAAACACTAAGAGCAGCCAACCATTTCACCTTCTGACCCACAGCAAGACCAACACAACACTACCCCAAATCATCTCTGGGGAATTACCCATGCATTTCCATATATATCATGCACTACAGGGATGTAACTGTAGGGAAAAGCAGACATTGGTGAGAAATTGTACACCCACAACCATTTGCACCACAGTCATAGCAACATACCAGTACCCCAAATGAACTCTAGAGTATAACGATTGTTTGAACAAGCATATCCTAATTGCTAGCCGCACACTACACCGACATATACTGCCCCAACTTACAGTCTACTGGGAATTCTGAGGTGTTACAGGACATTTTGCAGTCTGCCCTTACAAGCATATACACCTAATAGACCACCAGCAACTGTAGCAGCATGCACAGTAAGATAGAAAAGGATCTATGACACTCATGCTAATCTCCCTACTCAGCCCAACAAACATTTACACACAACACTGCTACACAATCACGGCAGTCTGTTAACAATGGCCAGACATACATAACTCTCAGCTGTACAGATTTCCACAGAATGTCCTGGTTGTGGGACCATATTTATGGCCACTGCCATACCACTTGCAGGAGTCTGCTAAGTCATTGGGATGATACCAGGAGTGCAGTCACTAAATAATCATATACTATACCTCTGAACCTCTTACTGCAAGCCATCTGGACAAAGCCTGACATACTTGGGGGACAGGGGGGCCGAAAAGAGGGATATATCTCACATAATGGTGTCACAAACTGATACAGTTGCTGGCGTTACAGAGTTTGCTGTAACATAACATCCCTGAAGGATATGATGTCTGAAACACAAATGGATGTCAACATTTACTGACTACAATCCTCACATTATCCTACTGATTTCTCCAAACAGAAATCATCTGAGGAACAGACCAAATATAACAGGCAAACCTCTGGGCAGTCTGTGGGCATCTGGATAGTTGAGAGGTATGTCAGAGACATATCAATGTCAGACGTCAAGTCACGTACAAAATGCATGTCCAGACAAACCCTGTTAATCTAGCAATATTCTATGTGTATAACAGCAATACTTGCTTACAATATGTACCCAGTTCTGGAGCTTTGTCCCCCATGTTGTTGGACTGTCTCCACATTTCTTGTTCTGAGAGGTATTCCCACCTACCGTATATGAAGCTGTACCCCCACATCTCCATAATGTCCTCCACAAAGGCAAGGAAAAGGGGCAAGGCTCACATAAAGGACTTAATTATAGCACTGTGTTGCTATGGCATTGGCTAATGGAAGACAACACAGCTGCTATGGATGCAAGTAGCAAGTGGGAGACACCGATTGCTGCACAGACCATCATGTCCTCATGAGCATTACCTACAAAAGGCAAGCTGCTGCCTATGCAACACAGGTCTGAACCCATCTACACAAAGACATACTGTGACTACACAAATCTAAACACTTGCATTACTCTGAGGAAACTCTTCGGCAATCACTTAAGCTTGTAATTGAATGCAGAATGGGGGATGCAATAATGTGAAATAGAAAGTTAAACACTAGGTCGCAACAAGACCTGCTGGATTCACATGCTGCTGTCCAGCCCTTATGGCCATTCCTGCTTGCCCTGTCTGTAGTGACATGGATCATAGCTTTGGCCCCTAAGTCACCCCAGCAAAGGTCAGCACCATGTATGACTACAACTGGAGTGTCTGTTGTCCAGTGTGTGTGTTGTGACACTGCTAGGCCAGCTACCTGTGATGTTGTAAATATTTATATGTCACCTGTGAATGCTACTATGATACATATGCTTGTCTTACAAATGCAAGAGACTTATATAAGGTATGTGCATAGTAAACACCAGGTGCAGAAGTGTGTGTTGAACTGTATGTTATATACTAAGCCCATACCTGTCAACTGTCCAGGGTTTTACAGACTGGCCACATGTTTGCCTCATATTTGTAGTCAGTGGCTCATACAGTTATGTACTGTCTGGCAAATCACTAGCAACCCATTAAAGACTGAAGTCATAACATAATACCATACATTTGAATGTCAGACATCATATTCTGCTGACTAGTCTTGTGAATGTGAAACCATCTCTGCTAGCAACTAAGTGTGTTACAGCTAGATTTATAAAGTATCACTATTTTTCAGCCTTTGCCCACCAGTGATGTGTGTCTGTGCAGATGTCTTGCTCTAACAGGAGTTAGGTGTCTTAGCATGAAATCCATGTCAATGCAAGTGTACCTTGTCCTGTAGGATGCCTACATTTGTGCAGTCACTGATACCTACTTTGCAGCTGTGGAGAGCACACTAATCTTGCCAGGTTACTCATCCCATCGTACGTTTAGGAGGGCTGAAAATCCACAGGAGGTAGAGTTTTAAACATTATCATACACATACACACCTCCCAGGCTGGCCAAACATTATGATGCATGGGAGACACCCTGAGTGCATTTAACAGTTGACAAAACATCCTACTCAAATCATAGCTAGCTACAGACCTCCAAACATGACTTTGGACACCCACCACACCTATCTGGACTTGCTGGAATCTGTCAGTATTCAGCCATCTTCCCTGCTCCTGGGTGACTTTAACTACCCCACCATAGTGTGCATGACCTATGCTACCTGAACATAAACCCACAGAGATTCCTCGGCTTTGTCAATGGCAATGCAGTGGATCAGCTGGTCAACACTCCTACGACAGGTGGAAATATCCTGTACCTGGTCCTAACCAACATGAGTAGCCAATGTAGCACTCCTACAGTGTCATCTTCTTTGGTAAGATCTGACTACATAGCCATCACTGTTCAAGTCACCATCTCCCCTGTCCCCTCTTTGTCAGGGTCAAACAAAATAAACTTTACAAAAATGACCATAAATCTCCTCAGAGCAGGTAGAAATAGCTTTACAGCCACCATCCCATCAGTTGGAACTAGCAGTAGTATCCAGGCTCACACCACAATACTATGTGAGCACCTACATAGCTTGTATGGACTCAGCAATACCTGACAGGACATCATCTCCATCAAGGAAGGGTAAACATCCATGGTGGACAGCAGCAATACACAAATACCATAATAGGTGGAAATAATTGCTGGACAGGGCCAAGAAGGAGCAGGTGCTTTATTGGAAGCAATATCACCTTGGTCTGAACAACCAAATAAGGTCACAGGTGAATTACCCTATGGCTATTTTTGAGTGCAAATTGGACACATCCACCAAGACTAATCACTAGACAAATCACTAGACATTCCACACACATGTCTGCAATCCCAAAGGCAACACCAAATCTACTCTGTAGTGGTGGTCAATAACACCACTTACACATATGGCATAGATATTGCCAACCTGCTGCAGACAGGTGAAGTGTAAACATAACCCCCATATCCTCCCATCAGTACACATGTGCATGCATAGCACCTGCCCACATCCTCACATCATCAGGAGGTCCATAATGTCCTCTCAAAGGCAACACACACAAGTCTCCATAGGCCTGATACCATCCCTGGCTGCAACCTACGTGAACTCAGGCATGAAATTTCAGCTCCATTACACACTATAGTCAACCAAAGCCTGATCACTGTGTCATCCTATCTGCACAGAGGACAGCCATTGTCATCCCTATACACTAAGGCAGAGCATCCACTGACCCAGCCAATCATACGCACATCAGCCTAACTTGCCTGCTCTGCAAGGGCATGGAAGGCAATATCAAACACATAATGAACAGGGACATCTGCAGCCTCAAAATGCTTGAGCCCACACAGTGTGGTATTGTCAAAGGGAGATCAGACCTGTTTCACCTGCTTGACTTCTCTGAAGTGGTCAACAAAAACAAGGATGAGGGGAAGATGGTGAACAATGCCTACCTTCACCTAGCCCAATTCTCTCACAATAATCCCCAGCTGGCCAGGATACATAAGCCTACACAGCTAGGCATCAACCTGTATGTTACCAGATGGGTAGCTAACTGGCTCAATGATAGTACCCACTCGGTCAAAGTAGTGGAACCCACCTCAAGTAGTAGAGTCTTCCAGAGCAGTGTGCCCCAAGGATCAGTCTGGGAACTTCTACTGTCTGAGATATATGTATCTGAGGTACAAGACAAAATCAGTGGTCTGTGGCTGACCAGGTTTACAGATGCTTGCAAGCTGGCCACTGTCTTACATTCTCCTACTGATGGGAGCATCCGCCAAGAGGCCTTTGCCCAAATTAATGGCTGGTGCAAGAAGCATTGCCACAAACTGAATGCCAGGAGATGCATCATTTTCCCTGCTGTGGCAGATGTCATCCAGACTAATTATGGCAGCAATAATGTACTGAGCATGCAATGAGGTGTGAGGTGACTTGTGCACCAAGGTTGGTAGAAACCTGACAGTTTCCTACCATGTGGGGACCATTGTACAGAAGGCTGTCTACATGGCCCACCTCACACATATGGGTATGTCATCCAGGAACCAGGAGGACACAACATCTCTCTACTCCATCCTTATCAGACGCATTACCAGGTACAATGGCTCCTTTGACATGTACCTTACCAAGCAAATGTAGCAGTTCCAGAGACCACAGAGGTTACTGACCAGGCAAATTCCGGGTCTGCAACACCTGTCCTATACAGATAGGCTGAAAGCCCTGTCCCTGTACTCAGTCTCATACAGACTGATCATAGGTGACCTGTGTCTTGCATACAAGGCCATTTCCAAATGAGCCTTGATGGCATTCCTGAATATCTGTAAGACAAACCCCACTCACACAACATGCACACAAGGCCATTATTGCACATGCCACAGAGCTTAGAGGTCTGTGACATGTATAGTACTTTTTGGCAGGATAGAGTAGTGTCTCACACCATACACTGTCTATAAAATACACTCCCTCCCCATGTCTAGCAGAGTATGTGTATAGCCCTGTTGAAGAATAAGCTGGATGACTGCATGGGAAATGAATAAGACACCCCTAGGATACCGCGTGTATCCCAGCTGTATAGGGCAAACAGGTGCTGGCTTTGAAGAGACATGGGCGAAAGTCTGTGCCAGGCTTTTGAGGGCATCAGGCCAATGGCCTAGTATCATCTTATGAGGCTATGTACTTTACATATTTCTTGTATGAATTGCAGACTGTCCTGCAATGTCTAAAATGAATCCCTGTGAGTCTGAACTGTGTAGGTACTGCAGTGGTAGTGTATACTTTTGTTCCTTCATCAACTATCATCACATATCGTTAAACCTTGTCATTGTAAGTCATCTGTAAAGCAGTAAGTCAGCTCTTACAGTACATGCATATGCACTCGGTGACACTGTATAGCTCACTCCAACAGCCTTGGTCTTGGTCACAATTACCATTTTGTTAATAGACTCATCACACAGTAGGATTTGTCACCCTTTGTTGTGGGCCTTACAGTAGCTGTGAAAGAGATGGATTGTGGCAGACAGAACTACCATAAGGAAAGGCCTGAAGGGCCCATAGGTGTCAAAGCTGTGCCAGACTATACCAGGAGTGTGAGTGTGTGTGTGTGTGTGTGTGTGTGTGTGTGTGTGTGTGTGTGTGTGTGTGTGTGTGTGTGTGTGTGTGTGTGTATCTGTGTGTGGGTGTATGTGGGTGTGTATATATCAGCAAACATAATACTGCAGGGTATTAATTGACATATGTTGTCTTTCCCTCGCAGGTGAACATGGGGGTTGGTGTCTCTAACCTTCACAACCTGATGTCAGTGTCTTAGCAGACTCCATTGATGATGGTGGTCATAGTGAGGCACGAGTGGGGTTGTTGGGACCTGAATCTGTGCCATTGTTTGGTATCCCACTTTCACCCACCATGTCCTCTCACACAGTCAGTATGCCCACATAAACCCAGTCCCCAGCAGCCATGGATAACGGACAGTTGCAGGGTGGTGGCATGCATCAGGCTAGTGTGTTGACTATGGCAAGTGTGAGTGTAGACACCAGCCATAGCCAGAGAACAGGCGAGGTCACACACAGGCACAGGGACTTCCTCAGAACAATGCATCAAATCCCACCCAGCCTTTATATAATGAACAAGCCAATAAACGAATTAAACAATTAATAAATCAATTAACTATTAAAGCTATCCACTAAAAAACACATCCATTATTACAAATGCTGATACACTTAAAAACTTTAACCTAAAATGCTATTAAGCTTTAAAACACATGTAATTGCAATAGTTTCATTGATCCCTGGAAACTCAGTGGCATTTAGCCATAACTGCCATTTAGGTTCACATATATCTAAAACAAGGTCTACAACTCTACCCTGAACATCTTTGGTTAGCTACTGTATAACCAAAAATTTAAATTTGTGGTCCCTATGTGAGTTGATATGTCTATTTAATGCATCTGTTAACTTGCCATGCCTAATGTCTCTTCACAAAAACATAAGATAGCCAAATTTTCAAACCACATCAAAAAATGACAAGGAAATCCATTGACAGGACATACAGGTTTTTTATTATATCCGTTCTGGTACCTCGGCTTCTCACCTTCTGTTGAAACATTTTCATATTCCAAATATGTCCCTTTATATACTAGTCCTAACCAACAATAAATCAATTAAACTTTCCCAATTACATTAATTACATCCTTAAGTGAATATTTCACCACAAAACCATTTTTTTTAAATAGCAAACACACTGAAAAGGAATGCTGTTCAGCCTGTAAACAATACCCCTGTTAAATACAAATTCATTCATAGAAATATGTACATACAACTGTAATACTTTTATTATACAGATGAATATCTCTGTTAATATATAAATATACGAACATATATATACATATACATATATATGCATATATATATATATATATATATATATATATATATATATATATATATATATATATATATATATATATATATATATATATATATATATATATACTCATATATACATACACATACATACAAAAACATACATTCACACATTTTCACATTATATTAAATACATTCAATATTAATACATCAAATATTAATTCAAACACTAAAAGCAATTTCCTAACAAATTGTTGTGCATTTTTTTAAACTTGATTTTATAACCTTTATTAACTTTGATTCAAATATATTACAAAGCTGTATTAAATATTTTAATTATTTTCCAAATTCATTCCCTGGGGATGTAAAGTATGAAAATTAATAATCATATGACTTTCCTGTCTGTTCAACTGATGTTTAAAATTACCACCTAAAGACGTGGAACATGCAAGAATGCTGAAAAATAAATTATTTTCTAACCCTTTGTGTTTTGACAAGATGTGCATGGCTACTGGACTTTCAGGTTTTTTCCTTCTCACATCCCCTAAATGTTCCATAATACGCACTTTAACCTTCCTCGTAGTTTGACCAATGTACCAAAAAATAGGGTCACAGTTACATCCTATGATGTAAATCACACCACAACTATCACAGTTATAGTATTCATTAGCCCTATATAGTCTGCCATTAATCTTTGAACCATTTAAATTTTAACCCTATGACAGACTGAACATCTTTCACAGCCATAAGATCCTACTCTCTTCCCCATGGCATCAGAATATCTTGATTTTAAACTTTTTTTGTTCAATAATTCTTTTAAATTACAGCATCTGCCATAGGAAAAGGTTATATGCTTAGTAAACAAGCATCCGATGGAAGTGTCATGACTCACTATTTCCCAAGCTTGCCTGACTATATTCTCCAAGATAGGAGAAAAATTAGAATATCTAGTAACAAAAAATAACCTTTCTTCCATCCCTTCATGTTGTTCAACATTTCCAGTTCTACTGCCATGTGGATAACATTCATTCCTACCACTCATATCACCAATATTTGTAACTTTATTTTTAGCTTTTATTAATATATGTTCACTATACCCTCTTTTCTGTAATCTGGTGAATGTCTCTTCCAAATTCTTTTCTTTTAAATTTGTTTCAGAAGTGTTGGTAGAAATTCTTTTAAATTCACCATATGGCAGTGAACTGATCAAATGAGGGGTATGCATGCTAGTTGCATGTAAGAAATCATTGACTGCAGTGGGCTTCCTATAAGGCTTGTGCTGTACCCTTTTGGCTTCATCAACATAAAATGTGACATCCAAAAATGAAATGCTTTCCATACCATTTTCCCAAGTAAATTTCAACCCATGTGAATTATTGTGTAAGATTTCCATAAAATTTACAAATTCTGCCTGTTCACCTTTACATATAAATAATAAATCATCTATGTATCTCTTGTAGTATACTACATTCCTCACAAAGTAATCCTGTCGTACCATAAACTGATTTTCAAATTCTTCCATATAAACTATGGCATATGAAGGGCCAAAGGCTGCCCCCATCACAGTTACCTTAGTTTGCAAAAATAATTTCTTTTTCCATGTAAATAATTGTGTGTGAGACAATATTCAAGCAAAGTTAACAAAAATGTGGAACGTGGTCCTTCTCCCAGTTTTTGGCCATTGCTTCCATACCCCATCTAATGTTAATACTAGAGTATAATGCATTGACATCTACTGTTGCCCAAAAATAATCTTCTTCCCATTTCAAATTTAACAGTTCCTGACAAACTTGTTGAGTATTCTTAACATGTGATGGAATTGTGGCCAACTGTTTCTTAAAATGAAAATCCAAAAATATATTAACATTTTCAAGGAAAGAACCAATCCCAGAAATAATAGGTCTTCCAGGTGGCTTTAACATGTTTTAATGGACTTTAGGAATGGCATACATAAATTGATGCCTAGGTGTCCTGACCATCAATTTTTGTACATCTTTATGTTTTAAAAAAACAAGCCTTTCACCACGTTCCAATATATCTTTCAACTCAGTTTCAAATCTATGTAACGGGTTATATTGTAATTCAACATAATATCCCTCCTCAGACATTATGTTAGAAACCATTTCATCATATTGCCACACACTCATGACTACCCAATTACCTCCTTTGTCAGCAGTTTTATATACTATCTCATTCAAATTACATCCAAGTTCCCGTAAAGCCATCCATTCATCCTTGGTTAAATTATATGATTCAAAACTCCTAACAAACTGGGCATAAGCATTTTCCACTTTTTTACACACTAGATTTTCAAAAATGTTTATGGCTGGACTACTTTTTGGGGGCATGAAATTACTATCTGATTTAAATTTGGGCATTACTAAACAACCATGTCCAGTAAAGAAAAGTTCAGAAGTATTGTTACTTCTTGAATTACCATCTTCATCCAAGTTTATACATGCCTCATATATTTCATTATCATAAATACTAAGATTTAATAACTCATCTTCATCAGATGATTCCATGTCATTTACATCCCCCCATCTACAAGAGGTACATCTGATTTCTGAAAAAATACTCTAAGGTTCAATTTACGGCAGAATTTTTTAACATCAATAATCACATCGGCCAGAGATGGAATTCTGGTAGGTATGAATTTTGCACCTTTAAGCAATACCTTGCTAGCAAAGTCTGATATCACAGTGTTAATAAAATTAATGATTTTCAAAGCATTCTCTTCAAATCCATCAAAAATTTCACTATCCACATATGCATTTTGATCTAAACATGTTGAACTTTCTAAAATTTTCAAAGCTTCTCACATTTCCACAAACATTTCAGTGTCCAAATCCACATCCTGAACTACATCCACAATATTTTCTTCGTATGCTAAAGCTTCTGAAACTTCAAAAGCCTCTACCATATTTTCAATGTCCAAACCCACTTTTTGAATTACTTTCAAAATGTCATTAACCCCCACTGTATCACAAACATTATAATCAACAGTTATAGTGTTAATGTTAGTAGAAACAAGTTGTGATGCATTTTCTTCAAGTTCTGGAGCTTTTTCATACACCTCCTGACTCAAAGAATCATGTTGAATTAAATTCATATTATTCACTTCAGTAACATTGTGAACAATAATAGCATCGCCTAAATGCCTGTCTACATTTAACATTCCCCATGTCCCATGTATTGCTTCATGCATTCATTCAGATGGCAAAGAATTTAAATAAAACATATTTTGTTCACAAATTACATTATTAACTTGTTTCACCACATGGTGAGAAGAAGAATAACCTTTTAAGTCATTAAAGTGAATGAAGAACATGTTACTTACACATTAATTCAAATAAAGTTGTTTTACTTCCTTCTGTTCTTTCTGTCACCTCTCCCCCTTGTCGTCTTGGTTTATGGCTGCTGTTGGACTTCTCCACACCCTTCTGTATCGTTTTTTGTTTCCAAAGTCTCTTGTGAACTAACCTCCTCAAAGGAAACACTCTTTCTTCCCAAAATTTGTTCACCTAATGATACAGATGAATCACGGAACCCAAAGCCATTCCTTTTGCTTCTCCGATAGTTACTAGCACACCCCCTTCGTGAACAAACATAGATTGTACCATTTTGAAAGTCTTTAATATCTCTGTTTAGTTTTTTTTTCTTTCAATAACATTATTTTCAACTTTCTACACATTAGAATTGATCTGTTCAATAAGCTGTTTGTACCTTTGACCAGGAATTTCTTTTTGAAGTGCTTCCTGTAATGTCGAAATCTCCCCCTGCAGTTTCTCCATGTTTTGAGCATTCCTCTTAATCAGGACGTGCAACCAGATGATGGTACACTGTAATGAGGCCTGCCTCCACTCGGCCAAGGGATCACCTTCCTCCTCAGTAAAACCACCATCCGGCAGCCGGTCTATGCGAAGCCCCCGAGGAGTAATATCCAAAGAGATATATTTTTCTAACAATTTACTTTCATAAAAGATAGTGATTTCCCCGGTCATTAGTATTTCTAATGCAGAAAATATTTCAACTTCATTATTTTCAGATGGTGACCCCCAAGGGTCCATGGTAGCAAATCTACATTGATGATCAACTAAAGAATCTTTAAAGGAACAACTGGCTGTAGTTATCATGGTCACAGTGGTCTCCAGCTCCCAAATGAAAAAGTCTCTTCACAAAACATAAGATAAGTCAATAGGACATAACATATTTTGAAAAAATTGGGAGCAGGTATATATAATGGAGAGACCTTTCTATAGTAAAATATTATAGTATACTCGGTTTTTGAATGATTTGTTTGTTATATGGGAAGGAACAGAGGTTGAACTTCAACTTTTCCTTGATTATGTGAACAATACAGAAGGGGTTTTGAAGTTTACCCATAATTATAGTGAAACTCGTACTACATACCTTGATGTGGACTTGATTTATAATAAAGTTGATAAAAAATTAAAATCTACCATCTATAGGAAACCCACCTTATCTAATTCCTATTTGGAATTTAACAGTTGGCATCCTGTTCATCATAAAAAATCCATTGTTAAAGGGCAGATGGTGCGGGCTGCTCTTATGGTTATTATGGATAAGGAAGTTTTGGATGAACTGTCTTTTATTAAACAGCTATTTTTAAAGAGAGGGTATCCCCTAGATTTGTTAAATAAAATCCAACAGGAGATAATTTCTAAATGTGAATCTGGATTTTACCAACCTTTATAAGCAGATGGTAAAGGATGGAAATTTAGTATGCAGTCTAGGGAAGTTAGGAATGTAAATAATTATTCAACTAGCTTCATTACCACCTTTAATTTGGATGCTCCTGAAGTTATAGAAATTGTTCTCAATAATTGGGAAATTTTGAGAAGTGATAACAATATAGGAAATAAGGTGGGGTCCCTGCCTAAGGTCGTATTTAAGAAGGATCGAGCTTTGAAAAATATATTGGAGGCTGATACCTTTAGTTTGAGTGGACATCAACACAGAATTAAGGGTAATTTTAAATGCAATATGTGTACTTTGTGTTCACATATTTTAAAAACTACAGAACGGTATAGATTGAATAATACCTTGTTATATATAGATGGGCACTAACTGTAACAGTCAAAATGTAGTATATGTGGCTAAGTGCCAATTATGTCCTGTTTTTATGTAGGAAAAACATGTAGACATGTTAAAAATAGAATAGCCGAACACCTGTCAGACATTAGGCATGGTAAGTTAACAAATGCATTAAGTAGACATATCAACTCACATAGGGACCACAAATTTAAATTTTTGGTTATACAGCGGGTAACCAAAGATGTTCAGGGTAGAGTTGTAGACCTTGTTTTAGATATATGTGAACTTAAATGGCAGTTATGGCTAAATGCCACTGAGTTTCCAGGGATCAATGAAACTACTGCAATTACATGTGTTTTAAAGCTTAATAAAATTTTAAGTTAAAGTTTTTAAGTGTATCAGCATTTGTAATAATGGATGTGTTTTTTAATGGTTAGCTTTAATAGTTAATTGATTTATTAATTGTTTAATTAGTTTATTGGCTTGTTGTTCATTATATAAAGGCTGGGTGGGATTTGATGCATTGTTCTGAGGAAGTCCCTATTGGAGGGAAGAAAGCGCAAAACCTTTGTGAATAAAAGTTATTTGTACCCTGCTGTGGCTGTGTCATGCTGTGTTTGTAAGATTCTACTTGCAAAGTAGGGCAATGGGATGTGTACTGGGTGGTACATGCTTCAAAATGATATAACCCACACCCCCAAAGGATATGATTCACACACACACACACACACACACACACACACACACACACACACACACACACACACACACACACACACACTAGCCAATATTGAGTCTAGAACCCCTACTTATCTTATGTGTGCTACTTTGTTACAAAGTTATCACACACACCACGGAGCTTATAGGATTTAACAGTGTGGCAAGGTATGTCTAAGGTGAATTACATTGAGAGCCCTTGTAATGTATGGCAATTGGAAATGTTTTGGGTGGAAAGGGCATCAAAAGACATTACCCTAAAAACATACACACTTACAAGCACCTTAACACACACACATTTGCCACAACTGAGTGAAGAACTCCTGCTTATCTAGTTATCTGTACTATACTGTTACTTAGTTATTACACCCGCCACAGAGCTTATAGGGCTGAGTGCTGTCCAAAGGTACTTCCAAGGGCAATGACATCAGCAGGACTGCTAAAGTAGGGCACTGGGAAATGTTGTGGGTGGTAAAGTCCTCAAATTTCTTCATCCTACAAACATATACACTTACAAACACTTGTATACACACACACACACACACACACACACACACACACACACACACACACACACACACACACACACACACACATACACACACACTTGCCAGAACTGGGAATAGAGCCCCTGCCTGTCTAGTTATTTGCACTATACTATTACATAATTATTGCACATGCCATGGAGCTTGTAGGGCTGGGGCTGTGCAAAGGTACTGCTAAGGGGAATGACATCAGCAGGACTGCTAAAGTAGGGCACTGGGAAGTGTACTGGGTGGGAATGGACTAAAACTGTTTCACCTAGAAAAACACACACACACACACACACACACACACACACACACACACACACACACACACACACACACAATGTCAAATTACAGCCCCCACCTCAGTAATATTACACAATGGAGCTCACCTTCATGCTGGCATGCACGACTGGTTAAGAATGGTATTCCACTGTCTGCAACAGGACATCACTCTATTCAGTGTATGACTCACTAACTGTGTTTCCCCCACTGTCTCTCTCTCTCTCTCTCTCTCTATCACTATCTCTGTCTCTCTCTCTTCCCCACGTCTATCTGTGTATATGCTTGACATATTGTTATATGTTGCTCATATATATGTCTGTGTATCACATGCAACAGATGCAGATATAACACATATGGGCCACCTACAGCAAGCTCAGGGTAATCCTGACTGATGGGTGTGTGTAGGGACATTTAAGGTGTACATAGCTGTCTGTATACAAAGACATATATGCACAAACAGATATATAGTCCGATGAGGTTCCAACATGGCCTATGATTCTCTAAGTGTAGCAACGTGCCCAATATGATCTTCTATAGTGAGAGTGGGACTCCATTCCAGACATAGTTGTACTCCAGTCCAGGGTTTTGTGTGCTAACCCAATACCTATCAAAAGTAAAAAGGGATTTTCTAGAGGTGCTAGGTTTGTTTTAGCAGACATTTTCTGACATATCTGAAGTCTGACACTGGAATGTATTGTGTCATTACCTAGTGACAGACATCCTCAGATCATCACAGTGCTTTACCACAGGAATACAAGATGTATGATGCACAGACCAATATTATGAGCCCAACTATATACATTCTTGCCCAAAAAGGCCAGTTGAGAGGTGTGGCTACAGCCAGGTTGACTGATGAAGCTGTGTAAACAGTCCAGCAACTTGATATACTGCCTGGGGATCTCCTGCTTGTATGGTATTCTTCTTACCTGTCATATCCTGGTGTGGCCATACCTCTCAACTGTACATGTTTTGGCAGATTGTCCAGGTGTTTGTCTAGAAGTTTCATCCAGTCTACATAAACTTGTGTTTTTATGGCAAGTTAGTTGCATATAATTGAAGACTGACATTACAAAATAATGACAGGCATTAGGGTTTAAGACTTCATAACCTTCAGACAATTCCTGCTAATGCAAAACATGTTATTCTACCAACTTTCTCAGTATGTAAGGGCAATATTTACAACATGTGCCTATCATTGAGCCTTTGTCCCAGTTTTATTCATGACCATGTCCAGATGTCTTGTTGTCAGAGGTTGAGAGGTATGGGTGTGGGTACAGAGTGCATTCTACTGTGCAGAAATGTCCATTATATGTGTAGTATATTCCACATAGCACTGTAACTTCCAGGTATGTCAGTGACAGAGCAATGCAGAGTAATGTGGTGAACCACTGACAGACAGTTATGTATAGGTTGATAGGTTGCTATGATGTTAGTAGGGTATTGGCCCTGAAGCCCTTATAACCCACACAGATGAGTGTGTAGCCTATGTTATGACATGTCAAGCACACAGAGCCCCTGTCCAGCAGGGACAGAGGTGGAATCACAGGAGTGTATTTTGTGTTTCCCATGCACTTTTACAGGGAGCACATCACTAGGGCTATGGAGGCACTTGGCTTGCTGTTGACAGGGAGTGTATTCTACAGATGGGGGAGTGTGTGGTATACATATCTGTCACACCGACAAGCCATACTGATATCACAGCCCAGGTTGATGCTGCACCTACAAGTTGATGGAGTGGGCCTTGAGTTCCAGATGTGAAACAGTCCTATCAAGGCAGGGTCTGGATTGCTTTGAATGCCAGACAGGGGTCACCTCAGCAGAGTCTGTATGGAATGGGGGTAGAGGGACAGTGCTGTTAGCCTATCTGTGTAGAGTAGGTGTTAGGGGTTTGAGGTAAGGCCTTAGTGTTTGCAAGACCCTGGTGTGTGGAGACTACATGGTCTGTGGTGCGTAGGTTTGTGGAATTATCATGTGTTTTGCCTCTGAGGTGTCCATTGTTTGGGTTTTTGTTTTGTTGCAAACCTCCACTTACATGCGTGTGTGTTGTGTATTTGCAAGTGATACTTACTGACTCCATACACTAGATGGCACCTATGTTAGTGCACAATTTGTTCTGGTGTGCACATTCTTCATTTGTCTGGCCAGATGTTCCCCTTCCCCTTATGTGTGTCTCTTTGTCCTTCTGTAGTCCAGTCACAGGCTTTGGCCACAGTGGCTGCTGATATGTATCTGTAATTCTGACGTGAGCGGGATAAATGCTGTAACATCACACACAATGTTGTGGACTTCACACCTCTGAGTGTACCTATTTAGCAGGTTGTCCATCATTGCACCACTCCATTTGCTGTGGTCCTTAGAAGGTTTGTGTTGCTATATGTTATTATGAGGCTACATGTGGGCCTAGCTGTCATACCATCACAGACTGACATCTGGACAGGCCCAAATATGACAGTCAGACAAAGGCCCACACATGGGGACAGGGTGTTGATAATGTTCTGCCAAACATAGACAGTTGGGAGACCAGTTTGGTAATTGCTTGTTTGCTCTTATGGATATGATGTCTGCTTCACCACTGTCTTCCATTGCTGTTTTGACATGACCCTTTCTTATTTTGCAAATAGTTGAAAGGCAAATGCAATGTTAGGACAATCAGAACAGATATAAAAGGCATACTTGTGCTCCTTCTGTGACAACCTGTGTAATTCCAGGGGTATGGATGTTGGCCAGTGACATGTTATCAGTGCTTACACAGAAAGGTGGAAGCCTTTTATAAAATGGCAGCACAGTGACCTTCAGATACCTGCTGTCCTACTAGGCACCATACCTCTCAACTTCTGAGAGCCAGAATCTGGGCAAAGCCATAAGCAATTGGGGGATAAAGGCCTAAATATAGGGACCATTTTTAAGTATTGGGCTTACAAACTTAGAAAGGTGATTCAATATCAAGTTTTGCATTAGCATGCATTTTTCTATAGGGTATGGTGTCTGACACTACAATCTGTCATTATTTTCTGACCTTAGTCTTACGTAATTTGCCAATGAATTGCCAGACAACCCCTATTTCATGATATATAGACCACAACTTTGATGCAAACATCTGGACATTCTACAATTGGTCTGTACAGTTGAGAGGCATGGTAGGCACTGTGTAGGTTACTCCAAGCTGTGTACTGTCCATATATGTGGCCCCCTGTCCATGCCCTGTCCAGCTTTCCTGCAGTAACAGATATTGACATCCAGACAGTCTGTACAACTCCTATTGTAGGTGTAGCTGACATGCAGAATAGTTGACAATGCAGTTCTTGGAACATGGCCTTGTCAACCACAGTACTGTACCTAGGCCAGTACAATACAACAGCCAGGTGTAAGTGCTGGCCACATCCTGACAGTTTTAACCACACATATAAGTTATCATGTTGATTGGGACAGCCCTGGTAATGTGTGCTTTGCTGCTATTTCCCTACAAACATGCATGTTATTGCATTTCTATGCAAATATGGGTGTGGGGGGCACACCTGTCAACTGTACACATTTGCACAGATTGTGGTGATATTTGCTTTACATTTTGATTCCATTTAGCATAGTATTGTGCCTTGTCTTGGTGACTAGATGGATATCACTAAAGACCACAGGTCAGATTGTAATGGCATACGTTTGAGTTTCTGACTTCTTACCCTTCAGAGCCTTACTGCAACTGCAAGACCTGTTGTACTGTCACTGTGTAAGTCTGCAGGGGGGTATATCATCATTGTCACCATTTGTGGGCCCTTGCCAGACATTTCATCATGGTTTTCTATGGCTGACATGCTGGGCGAGGCTGAGGGGTGAGTAAGGGAACCCTACACTGACATCCATGCCTGTGACCTATGAGCACCCACTTAGCTGGCTCCCCACATATACTGCAGTGGGATTTGTCACCTTGGGTACTACTGCATAGTGTGGGGAAACCAGTACTGGGCAAACATTTCCTGGTGTCCCACATAGCTGTCAGTTGTCTGCTGCTATCCCAGTATGCCACCCCATTCCCTTACATGCATGCAGTGATACCATAGATATGCTACTTGAACATACTACTCCATTAATTTATTCTTAAGAAGACTGACTTACTTTGTCCTTGTGGCAGTTGTGAGGATGGTGCTTGTGGGCTGCCTATGTCAAATGCATGCAGTATACTGCCTATACATGGTAAGGTACAGGAAGGGTGATGTGTGTGGCATCCATTTTATTGTGTGTGCAAGTCAGAGAGAGGTGTCAGTCCCTGGGTCCCTGCAGTGTCAGTGTATGTGCTATGCATTGCCCCTTTGCCAAGGCCAGGGCATAATGGGCACGCCTCCGTCTGCCTGCAGAGTTGGCTCTGGGGGTTCCTTCTCTGAGTCCCTCTGTGCCTGTGGGGTCCTTGACAATGGTGGGGAGTTGTGTGGCCCTTCCCCATGCTGTTCCTGCTGCAGCTGTTTCCACAGGATCATATTGTGCAACATGGCACATACTATGAACATGTGTGCACATGTGGCTGGAGAGAACTGCAGGGCTCCACCAGATATGTCAAGGCAGCAGAACCCTGACTTGAGCATCCCAAACACATGCTCTATGATGATCCTTTTTTGTGCATGTACCTCATTATGGAATTCTTGAGTGCATGTGTGTGCATTTCTGATGGGTGTCATAATCCAAAGCTATAGTGTATAGCCAGCATCCCCCCACAGATGGCCATATGAGATGTCATCCCTGGCAAATCCCTGGTACAGCTGTGAGGAATGCCAGATGTGGGAGTTGTGATAGCTTCCAGGGCTGCCAGCACACACATTAATGATAATCTCCTGGGAATTGCACACAACCTGTCAGTTGAGTGAGTGAAAGCCCTTGCAGTTTATGTAGACCCTACCCTGCTCACCGGGTGGTGCTTTGATGTGGATATGTGTGAAGTCTGTGGCACCCAGTACCTCCAGGTAGTCTGCTACATGGTGGAAGAGGTGCATATTGCTGGTCCTCTCCTCACAGGTGCTGGGGAAGTAAATGTGCTCACCAGTATGTGGTAGCATGGTATCCAGGAACTGGTGAAGTACCCTGACTGCAGATGCCTGTGGGACCCCAATGATGTCCCCTTAGGTCTTTGGAAAGTACCTGTAACTAGTATTCTTAAGGCTACACATACCTTGGTATCCACTGGGATGGGTTCCCCTCTGCTGGCTCTGGTCTAAGGTAAGGCTGGCACAGCTCAATGAGTTGCTGAAGTATGTCCCTGTCCACCCTGTAGTGCTCTAGTATCTCCAGATCATGTAGCTACTGGTAGGTTAGCCTGGGTCTGAACACTCTTCTCCTCCTCCTCAGTCTTGGGAGGTTGTCAACATTATCCTCCTCACTGCCCTCATTCTCTAGCACATACTGATGTATCAAAGCGACAGGAGCCCCTAAAATTGTGTCTGTTAAAATTCCCCGAGTGTGTACACCAATGGTGCAGAGTTTTTGGGAAAAAACAGACTGAAAGGTGTTTGCATAGTTTATACTGTTGTGCTGCAGATGCTGCCTGTATGATTGGCTGACTATGATACAGTCCACCTGCCAGCTATATTATTTATACTTGATTGATTTTATTCTGCTATTCCGCATTTTTTCCCTTTCCATTTCTGCCCCTTTTAAACCCGCTGCCCAAATGTAAACAGTTCTGCTATTTCTGTTTTTTTTTTTTTTTTTTTTTTTAAGACCCGGTGTGTGCTACGTAAACCTGTTTAGCTAAGGTAAACACTTTTAAGCAGAAATGGCCCTCCCCTGAATGCGAACAAGCTCCTCATTTCATGGAATAAGTAAATACAGCCTCAGACACACCCCTTGCTTAGCTGTGTTTAGGTAAGCTCAAATGGAAGCTGTGGAGCTCCAATGTGCTTACATCAATCATGACACACCATCTTTTCATGTCAGCTGCTTCTCCTGCTAAAACCACTGCATTATAGCTCCTACATGGTAAGCAGCATCCAGGCAATGGTCTCCCATTTTACTATTCAGTAAATTTTGCTCATTTGCATACCGCACTGCCTTAGTCCCTTGTTACACCACTATGTCCTTAGCAACCAGTGCTACTTGTTATTGTTTTGGTTCTGCATGCTACCCGCTATAATGACAAAATTCATATTTCACCTAGAATTGTGTTTTTACATTTTTTTAATATTTTCTGCACAATCTCATTTCCGTGCCACTGCACTATGCTTAAAGGGCCAAAATTTGCCCAAAAAGGTTTTGATTTTTATAATTTTGCAACTATTTTGCACGCCAATGGCCATATTTTGATCATAATACATGCTTTAATTTGAGCTGTCATGCCCCCATTTTGATTTTTGAAGAAATGTACATGGTTAGTAACTGAATACATTTCTGCAATGGACACTGTTCTGACACGGATGCCTGCCTGCTGACTGAATCTCTAATTCACCTCATTTATATGGTTTTCACTAGCAAATGAGGTAATTATCCATCCTAATCCTGGTCCCTCTATCTCCAACCTCCTCATAATTAGACTACCAACCACATCTCCCAAATCACAGCCAATAGAAAGCCAACCAACCTCCTTCTGATAAGCCTAAATATTAGAAGTATATGCAACAAGGTGCATGAATTCCATGCCACCATAGACTTCTACTCCCCTGATGTAGTGATCCTTACAGAAACATGGTTAAAACCACACATTACTAATGAGCAAATCCTCCCTGCTGGTTACAATATACTAAGAGTAGACTGACTAAACAAAAAAGGAGGTGGTATAGCTATAATATTTAAGCAGCATCTAGACATCCAGATCTTAAAGTTAGCAGCTCCCCAAATAGGTAAGGAAGAAATAATATATGCCAACCTTAAAATAAACCAAAATAAAACCCTAAACATAATAGGTTGCTACTTCCCACCTGGCCGCAACATCCCTTCACTTGAAAACCTCCTCAGCTGGACTACCCACCACCTACCCCAAGAAACTTTAATTCTAGGAGACTTCAACACTGACTGGCAATCCTGCTCTAGCAACCACCCAACCCATCATGTAAATCTTCATGGCTTTCCAACTAGTCCAGTCACCTACTAGGATAAATAACTCCAATAAACACTACCCTTGATTGGATACTAGTCAATAAGAGCCCCCAGTCATATATAGCAAGCTGCGTATCTGACAGCCTCAGTGATCACTCACAACCTTCTTACTAAGAAAACACCTTTATAAAGCAAAACCCATCATCTAGCATCAAATATGCAAAAAAACTAACTTCAACCCTTTCTCATTCAGCTCATCCTTAAAAGACTGTAACTGGCAACCTCTAAAATACCTCAAACTAGATGACGCAGTTGACTACTTTAATAAAACGTTCCTAAGCATCCTTAATTACCATGCCCCCATAAGACGTTCCCGAACTAGAGCCCAACAATCCCCATGGCTACAAAAAAACATGAAGTCTGAAATGAAAAACAGGGATAAAGCATGGGACAACTGGCGCAAAACCCCGTCTACTAGGCAAAAATTCCTAGAACTACGCAATCGAACCAAAAAGCTTATAAAACAGGACAAAATCCAATACTACCAGTCTGCCTTTACCTCCTCCCAACATAACCCCAAACAATTCTGGTCCTCAATAAACTCCATCCTCCACCCAGGTAAAGCAAGTACACCCACTTCTAACTTAACTCACTCCTCCGAAAATATTGCTACCTCTTTCAACAATCACCTCACACAAACCATGCTATCACATAACACAACCCCCCCCATAAACCCACACCATCAACTAGAACTAACAATCTCCCGACTAGCTTCTCTTTCTCTCCTGTTCCTACCTCCAAAATAAAACAACTACTAACTAAACTTAAAACAACCAGATTAGCAGCAGACAACCTCCCAGGTGAATACATTCAACTTGCAGCTGATGCTCTAGCCTACCCCGTATCACTCTTGATTAACAGATCTCTGTCAGAAAGTAATGTTCCTACACTATAGAAAGTCTCACACATAATTCCCCTACACAGAGGAGGCCCCTCCACAGATCTAACCAATTACGGCCCCATAGCTATACTCTCACCACTCTCCAAAATACTAGAGAGATGTATTCATTCTCAAGTCACAGGAGGTATCATCTCCTTGCTAACAACCTCCTCTCCAACACACAACACGGTTTCCGACCTAATCATAGCACCACCACCGCCTTACTCTCTTTCTCTAACACTATCCTACAAAATAAAAATGCAGGTTATCTCTCCTCAGCTACCTTCCCAGAACTCTCTAAAGCTTTCGACATGGTCCCACACAAACAACTCCTCTCTCTTCTCAATAACCTATCCTTCTCTCAACCAGTAATCAACTGGTTTCAGAGTTACATATCTGACCGCCAACAAGCAGTTGTTTGGCAGGACAACCTATCCCCAAATAGTACAACCTCTGCGAGTGAGGCAGCTGCAGGGTCCCAAAGAGCAAAGTATTCAAACAAAAAGAAAACAGGACCAGCATACAAGGCACCTTGAAAATAAATTTCTCAAGGTGCCTTGTATGCTGGTCCTGTTTTCTTTTTGTTTGAGGACAACCTATCCCCCCAACTACCAGTCTCCATAGGAGTTCCCCAAGGGTCCATCCTGGGACCCTTACTCTTCTCTATTTTCACCAATAAACTAGCCTCAGCCACAACACATGGCACACTCGTACAATACGCAGATGACTCAAACATCATCTGCACAGCCCACTCCCTCCCAGAACTGCAAAAAGTCACACAGGAAGCATTTTCTTCTATTGAAACTTGGTTATCCGATGCCCAACTAATACTCAACCCAAACAAAACAAAATTACTAATCTTCCAACCCACCAAACTTACCCTAGACAGCTCTTACTTTAACATCACAGCAAAAGACAATACCACCATCCATCCTACAGAACACACCAAATTACTAAGAGTAGAAACAGGCAATAAACTGAACTTTGACATTCACATTTCCATGACCATTAAAAAAGTGCACAAAAACCAGGAGCATTGTATAGAAATCAGCAACTACTTACCAAAGCAGCTAAAATTTCGGTAGCAAATTCTCATCTTATCTCTACCCTACTCTATTCCTCTCCAGTATTTACTAACCTTAGACAATGTGATCTAAATAAGCTCGAAACCTGCTACAACAAAATCGCCAAATTCACCACAGGGGCTTCCTACCGTACTCACCACTGTCTCTCACTAGCAGAACTGGACTGGATAGAGCTCCCCCACCTCCTTCAATGGTACCAACTCACACTCGCCCACAAACTAATAAACCAACCATTAAAAGTCCCATTCCTCCAGAATCTACTTCAACCCTACATAACCACGAGGCCACTAAGATCCAGCCACAAAAACCTCCTACAGGTTACAAGAGCCATTAACTCTGCTGGAGAAGCTTTATTCTCCTGCACTATAGCCAAACTCTGGAACTCCCTCCCATCCTCAATTACCTCTGAAACTTCTTGCACCCACTTTAAATCCTTACTAAAATCACACTTCAAAACTTGCCAGATATGCCCTTGCAACCCCCCCCCCCCTCTAATACCATCCACTCCCCCCACCCACTACCTCTCGCAGCCCCTATCAACAACCTACTCTTAGCAAGCTTGGCTACTAATGTTCCCAGCTACCTACCAGATAATACTAACTTCTTGTAGCAACAACTGCTATTGGCTGTTATGTACCTCAAAAACAGTTTGTATCAATTGTTCACTGATGAATCTCAAATACATTTTAACCATGTTTAGTATGTCACCACATTTTAAAATTGTACTATGCTCTACAGCTGTTTTACATCTGTTTTCTTCTTGTCTTGCGTCCTTAACTGGACTAATGTCTATATTTAAATTATATTTTTTTTTATCTGTATAATGCAAATAATACTTAATGTGGAGTTTTTCTCCCCGGGCCTCTGCTGAAAACAGACCTGTGTCCAGTCGGACTCTCCTGGTTAACAAATGTAAATAAATAAATAATAAATAAATAAATTAGCATTATTCAGTGGTGTCCATGCCAGAACAGTGCTGACAGGCTTGTGCATGCCCCGAGTCTTGTTTACTGAATCTCTTGGCAGCCATATTCCATGCAGAAGCTGCTATACTATTCTGGCCCAGTAAAATTGCTTTATTGAACCCGGGGAAGGTATGTTGTGCTTGAAGTGCAATTCATTAATACTAGTACATAATGGCATGCATACATAAAGCAAAAATAAAAATATGTAGTACACACCAAAGGTACTAGTGTACCAGGAGAGATCTTAACATTTGCAACTAATTTAATAAATCAGAACAAGGCAATGTGACACCATGCTCCATTTGAAAAATTATGGTGGTCCTTGGGCAAAGGCAGTGGCAGTCTAGAAAGGGGTGTTGTGTCACAATATTAAAATGTTAAAGATTAGTGGACTGCAGACTGTTACTGACTCCCGAGAGTGTATATCTATATGCATACCCTACATTACTGCACATGGACTCCTTGGTTTTACCTGCCATGGGAAACTAAAGTACATTTTGCTCAAGGAGTCTTGGTAAAGGGAACCTTTCAGAAACGAAAGGATGATACCTTTGGTGTGCCAGATTCAAAGGTTTGAGATGTAATGTTGCAACCACCAGGGTGCTAAGGATAAAATACTGTAGGCATTTATACATGAGTCCTCTTTCCTGCAATCCTAGGAGCTTGGAATGTCCTGATGTAGCCATAAATGCATTGCTGGGTCCAGAAGGTGATAATGCACATGAATCAAACAAGAAATAATTCACTTATTTGCTCAGTGGTTCACTATACTGATGGGTATATCTGTGCATGTTTCTCTACAATTATACATTATGCCTAAATCTTAAAGAATTGCTAACTGCATCTTCTGTTCAATGAAGGCTAAATTACTTGTGGTGCTATGTTGCATGACAGTTTGGTCCCAGACGTTTAACAACCTACAGCACTCCTGAGATTGATTTTCACAGCCTCTGTTTGTCCACTCTGTAATGCTAACCAAGTCACTTAAAATTACATTGCTCCTGGGTTGCCCCTATCAAGAGTCTGCATGTTCAGTTAGATAGTATTTGATTGGTAAGTAGATCCATAAGAAAGTTAAGGCATGTGTAACACAGCCTACACAAATGCCAAGGATGCAACAACCATGTACTTCCTTATTTCTATTACAGGTGATGCTAGCTACAGATTACAGCCATGGATCATGACACTAATGTGACAACCATTCAACAACAGCTGGAAAGTCCAGATACAGTACAGTACAGCACAGCACAGAGCCATTAAACTGCCATTGTAAACTACACATCTGGACAACATAATACATGTTTAGGATACCTTAAAACTGCTAGAGGCATCTACAGTACACATAACAGAAAGTAAGTGAGTTGTTTATGTCCTGTAAAATGCTGATCAGCATGCTCAAACACAAATAGGTAGGACAGCAAGACTGGCATCCTTATGTACAAGTCTTAACAGTACCATCAACATCTGGCAGTGGCGGTAAAGCAGGAGTCAGGAGATTGCATCAAAGGCACAGCTACCATCACCATCATCCTTATCAAACAGAGTAATGTAAACATATGAAGACACAATGACAGGAGTTCATATGAAATGATGTGCCATGAATACATACACATTATATATATATGTATATAAATATATATATATATATATATATATATATATATATATATATATATATATATATATATATATATATATATATATATATATATATATATATATATATATATATATATGTATATACACATGTATATATATATATATATATATATATATATATATATATATATATATATATATATATGTATAGGTTCATAGGTTCATAGGTTCATACTAAGCGATCTGCCCTAGGGCATTTATAATCCTAGCCAGAGTGTGTTTGGCTTTTGCAACCCATTTTAAATTAATTTTGCTATGCCCTTTTTCGAGGTTAGTATACTATGCCTCTGTCTAACAGTGACACAGAAATGATACCCGGGGTAAACCTACGATCTCCCATCTACTCATCAAGATTCCTCTTGAAGAGAGTCAATGAGGGACTCTGCCTAACTTGGACTGGGATTTTATTCCAGAGTGAAGGGAGCCTCTGGGTTATGAATCTGTCCCTCCAGCATGTCCTATTTATTTCAGTGCTGAGGTTCAAGTCTCTCGAGCGCGTAGCTCGATGGGATTTGGATTTTCTGAGGTGCAGCATGTCCATTAATTCTGGGTTGGACATGGCTTTATACATCAGGCACAGATCACCTCTGAGCAGGTGGTATGCCACTGAGTAGAGCTGGAGTTTCTTTAACCGGGCAGTATATGGCATCTGTTTGAGCCCTTTGATCCTCTTGGTGAGGTACTTTTGGGGTCTTTCCAGTTGCTGCAGGTGTCTGGTAAGGTACATCCCAAAAGGGGCATTGTACTCAATTATGGGCCTGATGAGGGATGAGTAAAGATGTATGATGACCTCCCCTGATCTAGATATGAATCCATTCATGATTAGGTGGGCTATATAAAATGTTTTTCTAATCACTTTGGCCATGTGGTTGTCAAATGAGAGATTGTATCAACTTGGGTCCCCAGGTCCCTAATTACTTCTTCTGTACTTAATGAATTACCACCTATGTGGTAATTTGTGGGCACTTTGTTTTTGCCAAAGGGGATGACTATACACTTTTTGACATTTAGCTTGTGGCCATGGCTCTGGCACCAGTTGTCTGTTTCTATGAGGCCCTTTTGGAGGATGCTTGTGTTGGCTGGAGAGTCGATTATGGCGCCCAGTTTGCAGTGATCTGCGAACTTGGTCAGCCACAGTCCTTCCATGTTGGCCTGTACCTCCGAGAAATATATACTGAACAAGAGAGGTCCCAGGACTGAGCCTTGTGGGATGCCACTTGTAACTGGTTTGGAGTCTGACATGGCTCCAGCAATTCTAACCATGTGGGTTCTGTCCTTGAGCCAGTTTGCAACCCATCTAGTGACATAGGGGTTTATATTTAAGCTGGTGAGCTTATCTATAATGCCCGAGTGGGGTATTGTATCGTAGGCTTTTGCAAGGTCCAGGTATGCTGTGTGGACCACCTTCCCCTCGTCAATGGACTTGGTGACTGTTTCAAAGAAATCGACCAGGTTTAAGAGGCAGGATCTGCCCTAAACAAAGCCGAACTTGGTAGGATCCAGTGTCTGTAGGTCCCCAATATCTTTATTTATGAGGTTCATGATGATCCTTTCCATAGCTTTGCAGACCAAGCTAGTCAGGCTTATGGGGCGATAGTTTCCAGGATCCGTTGAGGCACCACCTTTGTGGAGAGGGACCACTGTTGCTGTACACCACTCTTTGGGTACATATCCTGTAGTAAGGCTGAGATTGAACAGTAGTTTTATGTTTGGGTTTAGCTCTTCTTAGAGTTCATGTAGGACGCAGCCTGGGACACCGTCTGGTTCCATTGATGCTGTGTTTTTTGCTTTGGAGAGGGCGGCTCTTACCTAAGCATCTGAGATGTCAGGGGGGCAGCACTCTGCTGGGATAGATATTTGCCTTTTGGTGGGGGGGGTGGTTTGTGCTGAACCTGTCAGCTAGGATGTTGGCAATGTCTGTGGGTTCGATGTATTTTTTGTCATTTTGGACTAATTCTGAGCATATCTGGGAATTCCCACCCAGGTTCCTAACATAACTAAAGAAAGCCTTGTGATTATCTTTAGTGTCCTGTGCAATTTGTCTCTCAAAGCTGGCCTTAGACGATTTTATGAGTGCCCGTAGTTTTTTGCTAATACTGATCAGAGATGCCTTCCCTTTTTGGGATTTTGCTCTATCATGTAGTAGCTTCCTCCTTCTATTGTATAGTTTGTTTATGGCTGGGGTCCACCAGACAGGACGTCTGCCTTTGGAGGATTGGGTCTTGGTTTTATTTGGGATTGCATGTTCCATGCATTCCTGAAGGTGTTCATAGAATGCGTTTATAAAGGATTCTGTGGTCTGGGACGTATTTTCCACAGGCTCGGGGGCTTTGAAGGATTCCACCTCGGTTTTGAGGAGTGTGAAATTTGCTTTAGA
Source organism: Protopterus annectens (assembly GCF_019279795.1). Lineage (NCBI taxonomy): Eukaryota > Metazoa > Chordata > Ceratodontiformes > Protopteridae > Protopterus > Protopterus annectens. The sequence goes on along the minus strand of NC_056727.1, from coordinate 319,674,229 downwards.
GAAGTTTTTCACTGTGGTTTTCTGGGCATGGGGTGGGGTCGGGATGTAAATATCCAGTGAGATTAGTTTATGGTCTGATCTTACCAATGAGGGATACACTTCTGGTCTGGAGCATAGAGTCCCCATGTTGGTGATGATCAGGTCCAGTATGTTTTCCCCTCTTGTGGGAGTGGTAACAAGTTGTTCCATAGCATTTGAGTTTATAAATTCTAGGAACCTTTGGGCTAGGGTGTTGAAGCTAGAATAATGCTCCCAGTCTATGTTTGGGTAGTGGAAGTTGCCCAATATAATGGTGTTTGGAGAGACCTTCATATTTTCCAGTGTTATCAGGAAGGCCGAGTGGGATTCCTGGGTTTGGGAGGGTGGTCTGTATCAGGCTATAAACTGGAAGGCAGTTTTACCCACTGTTAGTTGCACATGGATAGTCTCTGATGCTTCGTGCTGTGCCACCAACCTGGAGGTGTGGGTATCTTTGACGAATATTGATACTCCCCCTCCTTTTGTGGTTCAGTCCAAGTTTTGGGGATGAAAAGCATGGTATGAGGTATAACCTGGTAGTGCTGGTGTGCTCTCGGGAGCCTTGAACCAGGTTTCTGTTTGTTAGAAAAATATGTATTCACATATATAGTATTCATATATGTATTAGTGTTATGCTTTCTGCATTAGAAGTCTAAAAGGGTTAACACATTTATTCTGTTACAGGCTTGAAAATAATTGCATGTACTTTCTGACTTTGCTTCTGGTCAGCTCAGTGAATGACCTTGTTCATACACTGAGAAACAGATGATTTTGCTAGCATTAGGAGAATAGAACAATACAGCATTCTGAAATGTTATTAGACTTAGGCAAATAACCTTGTTCGTGTTGAGTGAACACTGCAGCTGTAGAGGAACTAGATAAGACTATAGGCTGTAATCAGTATATGCTTTGTGCTCAAAGTAGGAAAGAATCACGAATTGTAACACCAAATATGAGTGAATTGTTACAGACCGGTGGTCAGCAAGACCACGTTGTTTTTGAGAAAACTTTCTCATGGGAACATTTATAATTGTTATATCAGTAGAAAAACTTAGTAAACACCTGTTTTAGAACAATGCTTAGAGTTGTATTTAATTACGTCAGCTTAGAGGGCAATGGCTTATAGAACAGTATAATAATGAAGGATTTCTTGTATAATGTCAGACAAACTTATGAACTGCAATTTTGTCTCCTTGTACAAGAATAAAGGAATCTTAACTGAACATTGGCTACATTGATCTTTGATTTTTCCTTTGACAAGTTGGTCCTTCGTTGACCGGAAACCACTCGGTTATCCTGGATCAGACAGGCCTGGTGGCTTGAATCCGTACGGAAGAAGTTACCGAAACGGTTCTTCTTGCTCGGAAAGACCTCCAACTGAATTGTCGTATAAACAGAGGCCGGCCACTTTCTGATCTGCAGCTGACAGGCAGGTTTCAATCAGACCGGGGTGATCAATCGCTGAGGCTCAGGTAAGGTGATTCTACTTTTTTTCTGTTTTAGATCAGGGACTTGATTGTATTTGTTCAGTCAGGATTTTTGTGTAAATCCAGAGACAGAAAAATTGCTATCTTGTCATAGATCAGGGAAACAGAATAAGTAGGCAGATAGTCTGAAGGGACTATAGAATCTTCGTGGCACCATGTTAAAAATAAGAAGGGTTACGTAACATTTATAAGGTTAGGACAAAATGGGTAATAAGTGTACAAAACAACCCCAAAATCCGCCGTTAACCAGAGACGCAGAATACATGCGGTCACGACGTGCCGATAACATTAAGTACTACACGAAGTGGGTTAAAAATATGAATTTAATGGTAAACTAGAAAAATCCTCACTTGTCAAACTTTTAAAACAACTCAAACTGATTCCAAAGGTAAGGTAAAAAGACAGCGCAAATTAGGAATTCCTCAGGCACACAGGTGGATTGAGGAAGCGAACCGAAGGGAACAAATAAATAAGAACTCAAAAGCAATGTTTTTAGATAAAGAGGATAATAACTTGGTTATAGCATCAGCCCCTCCGCCCCCTACACTTCCCTTGCCAGAATATGAAGCGAGTGAACAGGCAGGTCCACCCCCATGATACTCTGCTGTTCCGTCAGGTAGAGGTGTTACAAAAGCAGAGCCGTTTGTCAGAGATCCTGTCGAGACTAGGTCTCGAACATGCAGTTTGAGAGGGGATATTGAGTTATATCAAATAAATAACAATTTGCGATCTATGAGTGAAGTGGAGATATGCCCACTCATAGAAGTACCAAATCCTCAGGCAGGACAAGAAGGGCAGGACCCAACTCTCCTAGTATACAGACCGTGGACACCGGAAGATATCCGGAAAGCCACAGAGGGAATTCCCCATCCAAAAGTTAATTTTAAAAAGTTTTTAGAAGACTTGGAAGGTATGAGGTTAAATTATCACTTAAACGGAGAGGAAGTAGAAAAAGTAATCAGACAAATAGTAGGACCAGATTGGCACTTGATTAGTGGCAACTGGAATCCCTGTGACGCTGTGCTTAAGCCCCTCCCACATAGCAGCGCAGAGTTAGACAACAGAGTGAAAGGTCTGACAGACCGAATCTCTGAGAAATGGAAGCCTAGGGCGGACTGGACTTGCATTAATCAATGCATCCAACAAGAAGGTGAAACTGTTGATAGGTATTATGCCAGATTATTAGAATGCTTTAATAACCATTGTGGAATGCAGATACCTGAAGACCAAACACATGATTCCTCATGTGAGCAGCAGCTAAAAATGTATTTTTAAAAGGCAGTATTTCACCCATAAGCAGTTTTATTACGAAGCATATGGTAGACCATCGCACAAGCAGATTACAGGCACTGCTTGAATATGCTAGGCATGCTGAAAGGCATTTTAATAACAAAAAGAAAAAGAAAGCCCAAGTATTTGCTGTAGATGATGGAGAAATTTATTTAGTACAGTCCGGAAAGAAGGGCAAGAAGAATGCTCAGGGAAACAAACAATCTGATCAGTGATCGGAGGACTTTGAAGGGCGAAAGAAAAGGGGTGAATGTTTCAAATGCGGTAAAAAGGGACATATGGCAAAGGATTGCAAGAAAAATAAGAAGGCAGCTATGGAGGATAAAAATAAAGAGGGTGAGGACTGACTATATGATAGTCAAGAATCACTGGATAGGAAGAATGAAGAAGGGACAAATGAAAATGTGATAGACAGAGCAGAAAATGTGTTAGGAGAAATAGAGGAAATGCAGGAAGCTACCGATAGTGAAGACAATGAAATATTAGACCTAGCCTTATTGAGCTTGGAGCTCTATTTGGCTGACACGAAACCAGAAGTTACACTCCTGGTAGAGGGGAGGGAAGTCAAATTTCTGTGTGACTCAGGGGCATCACGAACCCTGGTGCACCCCTCCAAACTACCGGAGAATTCAGAGTCACATGATTACATATTAGTGAAAGCAGCTAATGGACAGCTGTATCGGGAGCCTCTCGCCCATAATATTGCAATAACAGATCCTGTTTCAGGATTAACCCAGAAAAGTAAAATTGCTGTTTCTGCGAAATGCCCAGTGAACCTTTTGGGCAGAGACCTTATGCAACTATTTGGCATAGCAGTAGTCCCAACCATGCAGGGTATGAAAGCACAGCGACAAATTAACACTTTTGCAGTGCAATCGGAGGGTGAAACATTTTATTGGTACAGCCAGGACTTGGTTACGACTGGTCCTGGAGCAATAACTGGAGAGTTAATGAATGTAGCTATCAGTAAGTTCCCCTCCCTTTGCATTGACATACAACATCTGTTGCACTGTACTCTGTATTACTGTAATACACCAGGACCTGACAAAGAATATGAGCAAGACTTGCTTAAAAATCGTGCAAACAGATTAGTATTGCATAATCTGTACTGGGACATGAAAGGGAACAGTGTAGTTAGCTGTTCATTGCCCCAGGAGTTCTTTGCACTGTATAAATCAAATTGATTACCACATGTTAGTTTAACTAAGGACAAGAGTATGAAATGGGCAGATCTAGGAGAAAAAGTCACAAAATGGGAAAAGCAGACAGAGTCAGAACTGTCAGAACAAGGAGTACAAAGACAGAAATTGAATTGGATAACACAGACACACCCAGCTGTACACTTGCAGTCAAGTGGGGACAGCTGAGAAGCACTCTTATGAAAAGAAGAAGAAATAGCTTTATTAGACATACCAGAGACTCTCTGGTCAACAGGAAAATCAGATGTAGGACTTATTCGTACAGCAGGACCAGTTACCATCACGCCAAAGTCAGCATTTAGACCACAAAAAAGGCAGTACCCCTTAAGAAAAGATGCAAAAGCAGGTATTAAACCTATCATAGCAGCTTTACTTAAGGAAGAAATACTGGTGGAATCTCCTGATTCACCATGTAACACACCCTTATTCCCGGTTAAAAAAGCAAATGGAGAATGGCGTATGGTCCAAGATTTGCAAGCTGTAAATGACGCAGTAATATCAAGGGCACCCATGGTGCCAGATCCACACACCCTATTAAATGATCTAAAGCCTCAACAAAAATATTTTTCTGTGGTAGATATTAGCAATGCGTTCTTTTCAATACCGATACACCCTGACAGCCAGTATTGGTTTGCATTTACATTTCAGGGGAAATGGTATACATATACGCGACTACCACAGGGATATTGTGAAAGTCCAATGATATTCTCACAAGAGATGGCAAGTAACTTGGCGGGGTATACCCCACAGAAAGGTAGTCAGATTTTACTTTATGTTGATGACATCCTGCTGGCAGCCCCCACCCAACGAGATTGTAAGGAAGACACTATATTATTATTGAAATTCTTAGCCGCTGAAGGACACAAAGTAAGCAAAGATAAATTGCAGCTTTGGAGTAAACAAGTTAAGTACCTTGGATATGTAATATCCAAAGAGGGTAGGATATTAGATGAAGACAAAAAAATAGCAATCTTACAAGCACCAAAACCCACAACCAAGAAGGAAATGATGTCCTTTCTTGGTACGACTAATTTTTGTCGGAGCTGGATCCCAAACTATGCTTTGGAATCTGCACCGTTAACCAACCTGATTTTTCAGAAGCCTATGGCAGCACAACATTTGATACAATGGACACCAGAAGCAGAATTAGCTTTCTGTAAACTGAAACAGTTGATAGCATCCTCATTGGTTTTAGGATTACCAAACTATCATAAATGTTTCTTCCAAACCATAGATTGTAAGCAAGGTTATATGACGTCAGTATTGACACAACAGCATGGGGACAAGCAACGCCCCATTGCTTACTATTCATCACAACTGGACCCAGTGGCGCGGTCTTTGCCCCACTGTGTACAAGCAGTAGTTGCAGCTGCAATGGCAGTGCAGGCTTCGGCCTCAGTAGTATTATTCCACCCTCTCACATTGAGAGTGCCTCATGCAGTCACAATTATTTTACTGCAAGAAAAGGTAGCATATCTTTCCCCTGCTAGGCATCTATCCTGTATGACTATCTTGTTGAGCCAACCTCACATGACAATTGAATGTTGTACAACTTTGAATCCATCTACCTTGCTCCCAACTCCTGCAGATAGCACACCGCACAGCTGCCTGCAGATAATTGAACAAAACACACTGCCCAGAAAAGACCTCATGGATGCTCCCTTGGATAATGCCGAGGTGACATATTATGTGGACGGCTCATGCAGAAAGGGTCCTACAGGACAGAACCTAACAGGATATGCAGTAGTTTCTGATACTGCAATTATAAAAGCAAAACCTTTACCACATAGCTTCTCTGCACAAGCAGCAGAATTAATTGCCTTGACACGAGCATGTACCTTAGCAAAGGGTAAATGTGTGAACATTTTTATAGACAGCCAGTATGCTTTTTTTTACTGTACATGTTTTTGCACAACAGTGGAAAAATCGAGGAATGGTGACATCTACTGGCAAACCGATTAATCATGCACAGTTTATTTTAGATTTGTTAGAATCAATTCAGTTACCTCAGAAAGTAGCTATTTGTAAATGCATAGCTCATACCAAGCAACAAGATAGGATTTCAAAAGGCAATGCTAGAGCTGAAACAGCTGCAAAGCAAGCAGCCTCAGAAGCATGTCTTTTGAACAAGGAATTACATCCTTCTGAGATTTTAGACTTAGAAATGTTGAAAACAATGCAAACACTTACTACACAGGCAAAAAAACAAAAGTGGGTAAGGCGAGGAGCACTCCTCAAGGAAGGACTGCACATCTCCAAGGAAGGAAAACCAATATTGCCATCTAATTTGTTTAGATATGCAGCTTTGTTGAGCCATGGGCAATGCCATGTCTCAACAGGGGGGATGGTACAGTTAGTCAACCGGGTATTCACTGCATACGGATTTACAAACTATACAAAAAAATTTTGTTTATCATGCCACACTTGTAACAAACATCATGCACAGGGGGCATTAAAGCCCAAGCAAGGGAGTTTCCCTACACCACCGTATCCATTTCATACTATTTGTATGGATTTCATAGAATTGAGTAAATGTGAAAATAAATGTTACTGCCTTGTCATTGTAGATATGTTTTCCAAATGGGTGGAAGCTTTTCTGACTAAAAATCCAGATGCAGCTACAGTTGCAAAGGCTCTGGTTAAAGAGATTATTCCTAGATTTGGTATACCGGAAAGGATCTACAGTGACAATGGCACACATTTTGTAAATCAAACTATACAGCAACTCAGTAGATATTTTGGAATTTCTTTAAAAAACCATTGTGCATATCATCCTCAATCTGCAGGGCTGGTGGAGAGGTACAATGGGATTTTAAAGAACAAGCTTAGGAAGTCGATGTCAGATACACAAAAGAATTGGGTGTACTGCCTGCCCCTGGCACTGTTGAGCATGAGAACTGTTCCAAATGTGAAAGGATTGACGCCTTTTGAGATAATATTTGGGAGGGCATATTATACCCCTCAGTGGAAAGCTCTCATGCCCACGGACCAGGAAGCAGACTGTACACTAGCAAGATATATGGGACGTATGCTGAACTCTAAACATCTTTTGCAGTCTTCTGTTTCAGGTAAAGAGCCAAATCAACCATTGAAAGTGACAGTAGCCCCAGGCGACTGGGTCTGGGTGAAGATTGTCAAGCGGAAGAATTGGAACTCACCAAAGTGGGAGGGACCTTACCAGGTCCTCTTGTCGACACCCACAGCAGTCAAGATCAGTGAGAAATCCTCTTGGATCCATTTGACACACTGTAAACTTTGCCAAAACTTTGAGCTAGATAAAAATCTTGCTGTTTCACAGAAAGACTAAACATGACAGAATCTAGAGCAAACAGGAATGCAGAACAACCTCAGAAGTATTGAATAGTTATCCTGTTAATTGTACTGACAACAATAATCTTTTTGCTGTGGCCCATCCTTTTTTCGGCCACACCAGCTGAACTGAATAAACGTGATGAGCCGACCATAGACTGGCACCCGAACTTTAACACTTATCAGGCAATTACACGTGTGTATGCTGAGACTTTTAATGTTTCAAATTGCTGGATTTGCACAGCCATACCAACAGCATACGGGGGGGGGGTTATTAATGACTGCAGTCCCTCTAGGGGTCAATGAGACCTGGAAAAATTTGGTTTATGAGACTGTAGCTATCAAAGCACATGATAAAGTAGCACTGTATTTGCCTGTGACACAAAAGGGAATTGTATGTTTTTATAAGAATGACACAATTCAAGTGGGTTGGAGCAGGTGCAATGTGACTGTACATTATAAATGTTATACCAAAGCAAACAGAATGGATACAGTTTGTAATCTGAATTATGACTCATTTCTCGAGTCCATGCACAAGGCTATTGATGAAGTGCAACGTAATCCTGTTCTTTTTAAGCAACTGTCTGTAATAGATAGAAAAATGTTTCATGCAGGGCAACCATTTCGTAGTAAAGTAACTACTAAGGTAGAGGATTGTTATTTTGTGTGTGGTAAAAAAGCATATAAATGGTTACCTGAGAATTGGTCTGGCAGTTGTTTTTTGGGGTACCTAGTTCCAGCCATACGACACACTGCAGTTTTGCCTCAGGGAAATATTCAAAATACCCGAGATGTAGTCAAGAAAGTTGTCAAAAAGCCTGAAAATCCAGTGGGACGGATCGAGGCGGGCTGGAAAGACCATCATACCGTGGATACCAAGCTGACGCACATGGACTTGAGTGATGCTGTCATATCGTGGGCAGGCATATTACCAGCATATGGAGTGGCAAAATCAATTTGGGAACTGTGAAAACTGTCTAAACTTCTCGAAGTAATGAGTAATGCAACTTTTTCTGCTCTTGAATTGATAACTGATGAACTGAATGCTATGAGAACTGTAGTGCTCCAGAACCGTATGGCTCTCGACTTCACCCTAGCGGTGAGAGGTGGTATGTGCGCTTTAATCAAAGAAGAGTGTTGTGTGTATATACCTGATTATCAACATGAGATAAACGACCACCTTGAGGTGATACAGCAAGTGTCGGCCATGACCAAACCAGGCCCCAACCCACTGACGGACTTTTTCCAGAATCTGTTTGGGGGGGTGGGGTAGCTTCATAATGAACATATTAATAGCTGTCTGTGTGGGGATACTCCTGTTGGGAGTGTGTGCATGTTGTGGCATACCCTGCATAAAAAAAACTGATTAAAGAATTGATAGACATGTCAGTATCTGAAACCTTGTATCAAAACACTGAGGTTGATTGTTGGAAAATGAAATGCTTTCAGAAGTTTAAACTAAATGATTCACCTAACCACAAATCTCAAGTGGAAGAGGTTAGGAGAAGAAACAAACTGTTTATGCTTTTGAACAGAATAAAAAGTGTTAATAGGGGGGAAATGTTAGAAAAATATGTATTCACATATATAGTATTCATATATGTATTAGTGTTATGCTTGCTGCATTAGAAGTCTAAAAGGGTTAACACATTTATTCTGTTACAGGCTTGAAAATAATTGCATGTACTTTCTGACTTTGCTTCTGGTCAGCTCAGTAAATGACCTTGTTCATACACTGAGAAACAGATGATTTTGCTAGCATCAGGAGAATAGAACAATACAGCATTCTGAAATGTTATTAGACTTAGGCAAATAACCTTGTTCGTGTTGAGTGAAAACTGCAGCTATAGAGGAACTAGATAAGACTATAGGCTGTAATCAGTATATGCTTTGTGCTCAAAGTAGGAAAGAATCACGAATTGTAACACTGAATATGAGTGAATTGTTACAGAATGGTGGTCAGCAAGGCCACGTTGTTTTTGAGAAAACATTCTCATGGGAACATTTATAATTGTTATAACAGTAGAAAAACTTAGTAAACACCTGTTTTAGAACAATGCTTAGAGTTGTATTTAATTACGTCAGCTTAGAGGGCAATGGCTTATAGACCAGTATAATAATGAAGGATTTCCTGTTTAATGCCAGACAAACTCCTGAACTACATTTTTGTCTCCTTGTACAAGAGTAAAGGAACCTTAACTGAACCTTGGCTGCATTGATCTTTGATTTTTCCTTTGACACTGTTACTGCACAGATATCAATGTTTTCCATGTAAGGAGAGTTTCGAGTGCGTGCATCTTGAGGTTTAGACTTCTGGCATTGAGTAGCATTACTCTTAGTTTCTTATCCCTTGTGATACCTATGGAGGTGGGGTTGTCTTTTGAGCCTTGCCTAAAAAAGGCACTATGGGGGAAGCAAGAGCCTTTGCCAATATCCAAAAGCCCAGGGGTGACAGGTGCAAGCCATCCCTAGCGAAGCATCGTGGCTTGTCGAGCATGTCATCCCAGGCTGACAGGCATTGGATCCCCTTTGAATGACACCAATACTTAAGCCAATTGTTGAAATTGATCATCTTGTCTTCATATTGTGGCATCATTCTTGGTGAGGGTAAGATGCTACTCAAGGTCAGGGTCATACCGGCCTGGGCTACATGCTCAGAGAGCTCCTCTATGTCTCTTTTCATGTAGTCCAGGGAAGTACGTCTCAGGTCATTCACACCAGCATGGACTATGACCGAGTCATATTTGTACTTGCCTTGGAGTGACCTGAGTGCTTGTGTTATGTGGCAGATCCTAGCGCCCAACAGGCAGCTCACCATGACCTTCTCCTTGTTCAGCCTGGTGAGTGGGACGTCAGTGTGCCTGATGATAGAGTCACCTATTACAAGTGTATCAGGTGTGTTGTTTAGCCTTAAGGGCTGTGACTGTTTGGCACACTGGCTTTGTGTGCTATGTGTTGCACATGTTTTGTTTTGGGGTAGCGGTTGCTTGGGTGTCTGCTTTGGAGGTCTCTGCTGCTTAGGCAGATTTTTATTTAGAGCCTCTGAGTATGTTTTTATGTGTTTATGTGTTTGGTTTGCTGTCGTGGTAGGTCTATGTGAGACTGGAATTGTAGTGAGTGTGATTTCCTTCTCCTCCTGACTGGTTACGCCAGTACTGAGTTGAGAGAGCTTAGCCTCCAGTTTGGCTATATGGCTGCATCTCTCACATGTGTTGGAATTTGTTGGGAGGAGGAGAGGGTTGTCTGTGTACATGAGGCAGTTGTAACATTGCCTCAAGATTCCCAGATTCACCAGCTGGACCGGAAAGGAGATTGACAACTGACCTTTGGACAAGCTAGAATAGCATTGGGAATTCCTTTATAATTGAGAAAAGGGCCAATGGGGAACAAGGTACTCAAGGGGAGTTTGTGAGGGTGTAGTGCTTTTAATTTTTTAGTGCAGACTTATATAATTGCTTTAGTGAGCAAGTGCCAGGTAACTTAAATGCAATGTGTTACAGGTAACTTAAATGCAAAAACAATAAACAGTAACTTTCTTTCAAGTGAAACAAGGAAATAAGTACAGTAAGCAATGCAGATATCACTAGGGATCCACAGAAGCACTGAAAAGCCACGTTTTAGGTGGAATTAGCTTTTCAGGGAAATAACAAGCAAACAAACAACAAGCATACAAACAGAGCTAGATTCAGCAGGCCTGGATCTAGTCTATGCTACAGCAAACAAGGTGTACCAATTTCAGTAAAAAACAGTTCAAATATGCAGGCACTATAAGCCTTTAATCAGAAATTCCCAGCTCAGAAGTGCAGAGTCCAGCCTCTCCTCCCACAAGAGTGCAGACCACGAACCTTCTTAATGTAAAATAACTGGCCTGAAGCCCAAGTGCTTAAACCAGAACTAATACACTTTTAGAATAACAGACACTGAGCCCTCAATCAGCAGTTCCCAACTTAGAAGGATGTAAGCTACCTGTCCTGCCACCACAGTGCAGGCCACAAGCCTTCCTAATATAAAACAACTGGTCTGAAGCCCAAGTGCTTAATCCAAAAGACTTAGAATGATAGCTACACTTTAATCAAGTTACTACCAAGCAGTAATAAATACAATTGAATACTTTAAAGAATGCCTGTATTAGTGCTCAAGTTATACAAACAAAGTTAGATTCAGCAGGCCTGGATCTAGTCTATGCTACAGCAAACAGGTGTACCAATTTCAGTAAGAAGCAGTTCAAATATGCAGGCACTATAAGCCTTTAACCAGAAATTCCCAGCTCAGAAGGGCAGAGTCCAGCCTCTCCTCCCACAAGAGTGCAGACCACGAACCCTCTTAATGTAAAATAACTGGCCTGAAGCCTAAGTGCTTAAACCAGAATTAATACACTTTTAGAATAACAGACACTGAGCCCTCAATCAGCCGTTCCCAACTTAGAAGGATGTAAGCTACCTGTTCTTCCACAACAGTGCAGACCACAAACCTTCTTAATGTAAAACAGCTGGTTTGAAGCCCAAGTGCTTAAACTAAAAGGATTAGAATGAGTTACACCAAGCAGTAATAAATACAACTGAGTACTATTAAGATGACGCAAAAGCAAAATAAAGTAGGAAGAAACACAAATACAGTAAAAGCAGATAATTTTTTTTTTTTTTTTTTTTTTTTTTTTTTTGAGTGAGCAAATGAGATGGGCCCAGGAGTTACAGGACAGAAACAAGTGCAAATGCAGGCCTTCAAATCAGAAAGTTGAGAGAGATGGAAGACCACCCAAATGGCCAATAACTACAAATTCTGGGCCAGAACTACTCCTTATGTGGTAGACAGGTTACCTAATGCTTACCACTCCCACTGATAAGCTAGAAGGCTTCCCTCCAACACAGAAAGACTTGGGGTATATACACACACGCACACACACACACACACACATGCACACGCGCACACACACACACACACACACACACACATATATATATATATATATATATATATATATATATATATATATATATATATATACATATGAGGAACAAAGAGCAAAATGATGTACCCATAAAGGTGAATTCCATGCTGTAACCTAGATAAAGCAGACTGATCAGGCATGAACTTTCCATATTGTCCCTTAGACATTACCAAACTGGAATATAAAGCTGAAAGTTTTGTTTGGGGCATCTATAAGTATCAGCTGTTGTCAAAGAAGATATATAAATTTGCAGTAAGGAATTACAGACCCAAGGCTAGGACTGCCACTGTCTGACAGTGAGGGATCTTTTATGGAATTTGTGATGGAAGGAACTTTGAATATACATTAATACTATCCAGAAAATCCCATGTCAGGATCTGCAATGCTCATAGATGCAATAGGTTCATAGGTTCATAGGTGGGTACTAGGCTATTGGCCCTAGGGCCTATATAAGCCTAGCCATAAAGGTACCCTGGCTTTTGCCACCCCAGAAAATTATTTTCCTGTGCCCCTGTTGAACAGAGCCACAGAAGTGATCCCCAGGGTGAATTTCCTATCTCACATCCAATCATCAAGATTTTTCTTGAAGAGTGCTAATGAGGAGCTTTGTTTGATATAGATATGAAGTTTGTTCCAGAGTATGGGAAGTCTCTGGGACAGGAATCTATCCCTCCTGCATGTTCTGTTTATTGTGGTGACAAGATTTAGGTCCCTAGAGCGTGTAGCTCAGAGGGGATGGGATTTCTTTAAGTGGAGCATGCCCAACAGCTCTGGGTTTGACACTGCTTTGTATGTTATGCAGAGATCACCTCTGAATAGGCAATATGCAATGGAGCAAAGCTGGAGTTTTTTGAGACGGTCTGCACAGGGCATCTGTTTGAGGCCAGTAATCCTCTTTTTGAGGTATTTCTGCAGCCTTTCCAGTTGTTGTAGATGTCTTGTGAGGTACATACCAAAAGGGGCACTGTATTCTATAATGGGTCTAATGATTGACGTGTAGAGGGGAACAATTACCTCTTTTTTCCTGGATGGGAAACCTTTTGTGATGAGGTGTGCCATGTAGAAGGATTTTCTGACTACTGTGGCGATGTGATTATCAAAGGAGAGACTACTGTCTATCTGTGTCTCAAGGTCTCTTATCACAGTTTTAGTGTTAAGTAGACTACAGTCTATGTGGTAGTTCATGGGTACAGAGTTTTTACCAAAACAGATGACAATGCACTTTTTGTCATTGAGCTTGAGGCCATGGCTTTGATACCAGGCATCTGTCTCAGTGAGGCCTTTTTGTAGGATGTCCACATCATTAGGAGTTTTGATTATGGCTCCAAGTTTGCAGTCATCTGCGAACTTCATTAGCCAAAGATCTTCTGTATTAGCCTGTACTTCAGAGAAGTAGATATCAAACAGGAGAGGACCCAGGACTGAACCCTGTGGTACTCCACTTGTTACTGGTCTGAAGTCAGATTTGGAGTCTGCTACTTTCACAGTGTGGGTTCTGTCAGTGAGCCAGTTGGCAAACCATCTTGTGACATAGGGATTTATACCTAGTTTAGTGAGTTTATCTATAATTCCAGAGTGGGGATGGTGTTGAAAACCTTTTTGAGATCTAGATAGGCTGTGTGAACCACCTTACCCTCATCTATGGCTTTGGTGACCACTTCAAAGAAGTTTATCTGGTTTAGGAGACATGATCTTCCTTTTACAAACATGAACTGGGTATGGTCCAGAGTATGGAGATTACCAATGTCATTGTTTATAAGTTCCATGATGATACGTTCCATAGCCTTGCAGACCAGGCTCATTAGGCTAATGGGGTGGTAGTTCCCAAGGTCCGTTGGGGCTCCTCCTTTGTGGAGTGGGATAACCATTGCTGTGCACCATTCAGTGGGCACAAAGCCTGAAGTGAGGCTATTATTGAACATGGTACTTAGGTGGGGTGCCAGTTCGTTCTGTAGTTTGTGGAGAATGCAGCCTGGGATGTTGTCAGGTCCCATGGATGCTGTGTTCTTGGTTTTGGAGAGTGTGGTTTTTACCTGTGCAATGTGATTACAGGAACTTTCCATTCTTTCAGTATAGAGAGGGGCCCTTTAAGGGGTGAGAGGGGGGTAAAGTTAGTACTGAACCTATCTGCCAGGATCTTGGGAATATCAGTTGGTTCTATATATTTAGTGCCATTGTGCTGTAACTCAGAGCAGATCTGAGTGTAGCCATAAAGATTCTTGACATAGCTATAGAATGGTTTGTGGTTGCCTTTAGAATCAGTGGTGATTTTGTTTTCATAACTAGCTTTGGAGGATTTTATGAGGGATCTCAGCTTCTTACTGAGGCTGACCAGTGAGTTCCTCCAATCATGGGATTTTAATCTGTTTTGTAACAGTTTTTTTCTTCTGTTGTAGAGTTTCTTTATGGCATGGGACCACAAGATTGGCTTCCTTTTTTTGGAGGATAGCATCTTGGTTCTATTAGGGATTGCACAATCTATGCACTCGTGTAAGTGCTTATAAAGTACATTTGTGTAGGATTCAGCAGTCATACCTCTATTGTCTGTCTGCATGGATGTTGTGAAGTTTGCCACTTCTGTCTTAAGAAGCGTGAAGTTGGCTTTGGAGAAATTTTTTACAGTGGTTTCCCTAATGGGGGGGGGGCGAGATGTGGATGTCTAGGTTGATTAGCTTGTAGTGGGCTCTGACCAACAAGGAAATGACCTCTGGTGTGGAACACCAGTTGCCCATGCTGGTAATGACCAGGTCTAGGATATTGCTGCCCCTGGTGGGGGTGTGGATAATGTGATCCAAGGCGTTGGAATTTATGAATTCCAGAAAACATTGAGCAAAAGAGTTGGTGCATGAGTAATTTTCCCAGTTAATGTTGGGGTAGTTGAAATCGCCCATTATTAGGGTGTTAAGCTGAACCTTAATATTTTCCAGTGTATCAAGAAATGAGGAGTGGAAATTCTAGGGCATGGTGAGGGATCTGTAGCAAGCTACAATTTGGATTGCGGTCTTGCCCAGAGTTAGTTGCACTTGGATAATCTTGCATGCATTATGCTGTGCAACTAGCCTGGAAGTGTGGATATCCTTAATGAATATGGACACACCTTCACTTTTTGTGTTTTGGTCCAGGCTAGGTGGCCGAAAGATGTGGTATGAATTATAGCCTGGTAATGCAGGGATGCTCTCTGGAGCCTTGAACTAGGTCTCTGTCACTGCACAGATGTTGTTGTTCTCCATTTTAAGGAGTGCCTTGAGTGAGTGCATTTTGAGGTTTAGACTTCTAGCATTGAGTAGCATTACCCTCAGATGTTGCTTGCTTGTACCTGTTACGGTGGTGAATTTGTCATTTAAACCTTGCCTAAAAAAGGCACTATAGGGGTGACAGGAGCCTTAGCCAGTATCTGGAATCCCAAGGGCGACAGGTAAAGGCCATCTCTGGCAAAACATCATGGCCTGTCGATCATGTCATCCCAGTCAGACAGATAATTAATCCCCTTAGAATGACACCAGAAGCTTAGTCAATTGTTGAAGTCAATCATTTTGTCTTTGTACTGTGGTATCATTCTGGGTGATGGCAGGATGCTACTCAGAGCTAGGGTCATACCTGCCTGGGCTACAAGATCGGACAGCTCCTCCATGTCTCTTTTCATGTAGTCCAGGGAGGTACGTCTTAGGTCATTCACACCAACATGTTACAATACCCTGGCAAATGGTAATAAGATAGCATACTCTGTCTCTGTAGAACACAGGTATAGACATGCAGGAAAGAGAAACAGAGGAAAGTACCTTCATCATAATATTGTAAGAGAATTAAGCATCACTGTCACATAGTAGCAAGTTAGGGTGAATCACCACACTATAGCATACTATGGACAGATTTATGTAAACCCTGCTAAGTTAGTTTTCAGAATTGAGAGTACAGGCAATACCAAGTGTTGAATGTAGAACAGCAACCATCTCAAGATGAAGTCATTCTCCACTGGTGAGGTTCTAAAGGGCTATTTTAGAAGCTGACTTTCTCTGTATGTTATACCAGTTAGCTGGTCATTACACATTACAGCTTGCCAGATTACATGGAGCAAAACATGCAGTACCAGTCACTGCTGGATGGCATTATCTATGTGCCCACTGAGCAACCTTCAACAGCCACTACACTAGGTCATCACAGTGCCAAACCTGTATTCATTCTGAAGAGTAGAGTCAGATAATGTTCTCTGTTTCTTGCCCATTTAAGAAGACAAGGCTTATAGGCTTATTGATTCATAGGTAAATACTAGGCCTTTGTGGGCAATTTTAAGCCTAAGAATCAAACCATGTACCTTGTGCCTGCAAGGTAAACACCTTAACCAGTATGTCAAATGTCAGATATCATTCTTTAGAGACATTTATAATGGTCAAGAAATAACTGATATACATTGCTATGCCAACAGCTAGTAAAAAACTGCATATGGTAAACCAATATGTGTATTGTGAAATGCTATCCATCAGGAAGTTTACAATACATGAATGTGTAAAAAACAGCAATAGACCTTTGAAGCAAGTCAGTTGCTAAATGAGAAAGATGTTTTAAAGCAAATAGTATCAAGCTCTCTGAATCCAGACAGTCTGCCTACTACAATGGAAGTTCCTTACCTACACAATTACTTGTGTATAGTGCAGATTCTTCCCTTTTATCACTGTGAGTATGTAAATGAGGTATGAACTCATTAACATTTACAAATTCCACAATGTGCACTAAGTTCAGGGCAGGTATACATGTTGTAAGGATCGACATGATTGCGTGCACAAGCTTTACCAGTGCAAAGATGAGCATTAAGAACTGTTACCTGCTAAGAGCTTGTGAGTGTGAATGAATAGTCTGACTGCAGGAAAAATCAGATTTTCATAGTCAGTCCTCTTTGATGTACACTTACTGAGGTTATGTCAGGGAGAAGGGACTGACAATAAAGTCTATCAATACATTAACTGATTTAGGAAAGCAAGAGTCTTAACATTTCTATGAATTGTTTCTGAACACACTCTATACCTCTGAGTAAAATTTGTCTGCAATGCTAAGGAAGTATAGTACTCATAACAGTAAGGTGAATCAAATAGCAGTCTTGTTGGAGAATCATAGATAAGTGAATGATGCTCAGAAAATAAACAGAAGAAAAGAGCTCCGGTGCTGCACATTTTTACTTTACATTGTGGGAGGAAAGACTAGCTTAGCCATTACCAATATTTCAGGCATCCACACATCTAACTGCAAACTACAGAAGACAACATTCAGAACTTGTTTCTGTTGCACCTGTTAAGTCATTTGATACTATGTCACATCTTGAGTAATTGTAGTCTACTTTTTTCTTTACAGTATATGTATCTGTCTGTGGCATATACTAATAATCTCAAGTGTGTGCTGTGAATGCTCTGGTGTCATGGGGTTCATATCCTTACAGGGTGCTGTTTATGTAAACATGCTAATATTTAAGGATCATATGTTCATGTTGCAAGACAACAAAGTTGAGGAAAAATCAGAACTGTACATTTTAACTACTTGTTTCATAATGTTTCCTCTATTTAAGTATTTTTTTTCTTCACTCTTCACAGTTTGCACACCATTTGACAGTTCTCACTCTTGCCTAGCAGCATACCCTAGCAATGAACAGCAATTAACTTCCTAAGGAAAAAAGTGAAACATTTAATTTCATACACCTTCTGTAGTGCAAATGAGCCAGTGGGTGACAGTCAGCACTCTGGATATTCCTCACAGAAGAAAATGCACCTGTCAGGCTGTCAGGTACCTTACCATGTGGTACCAGATATAAATGAAGTGAATTTAGAGAATGAAGACAGGTATTGCAGGGTTTAAATCAAGTTAACCGATAATTTTACAGAGGGTGGTCTGAATACATAGTGACAAACATTTTTTTTTTGCTCAATTTTTTTTTTATTTTTCAATTAAAATAACATTTAGATAATATTTTTAAATATCATTTTAAACAACTATATACAATATTTACAATAGCCTGACTTTCAACTATATACACTGTATGTTATTAAATATAGAATTAACAGATCAGTTATCAGAGAAACAATGATTATTGCAGTGTCCAGCAAAGATATAACTTTCTTCCAAGGATTATTTACCATGGCCTGGGATAGATTCGTAGTTCTTTGATTTTTATTTCCATCGATGCAGTTTTCTTCAGTAAAGTGTAGAATTCTTCCAAGGTCGGGGGTGTATTTGAATTCCACCTTCTGGTTACGCATTTCCTAGATATCGCAAGTATTGTCCATAACAAATACATATTTGTCTTATTCAGGTAGGGACCTTCATTTACATTTAGTATAATCAATGCTTCAGTTAAGGTAAACGATTCATTAAATAAAGCTTGTAAAAATGATTGATTCCATTCAAATATGATTTAATTTTATTACATTCATAAAATATATCACATCACAATGATGTCTTGTCTATGAATGCTATCCAGCAGATAAATTTTTTTTTATTAATTACATATATGATATGCCCTTTTTCTCTAACTTTGTTTGTTACTACAATAATGTATTAATATGTATCTATGTAACTTGTATGTAATTTACTGTAAATGTGGAGCTTTTCTCCCCAGGCCTCCGCTGAAAATGGACATATATCCAGTCGGATTCTCCCGGTCAACAAATGTAAAATAAATAAATAAATAAATAAAATAAAATATGAATCCAGTCTGCTTTATTTGACTTTTCCCACCTCCAGCAAAAAACATTTGTAGTAGTACTGATCGTTTTAATTCTATCTGGTGTTAAAAATGTTCTATGTAAGTATTTCCAGTTAAATATTTTCCAATACTGTGTGTTAGAAGTGTAATTAACTGATAGTAAGATGTTAGTTTTAATTTCTTCTGTTAACTGTAATGACTGACCTTTTGTTAAGAACTGCCAGTATGATGGTTTGGGAACTGTTTTATATGTTATTAACTCTTTATATAGATTTGAAATGGAATTTTTCTTTTCACAACCATTATATATAAATTCATATAGAAAACTTATTAGAGTTGGAATATCCTTAAATGAGGAATTATTACTTAATCTGCATAAATCTTGAGTATACATTAGAATGCTTTGTAGGGTTAACCAGTCCTGTGTTGGAATGTTTTAAGTAGTTTTTATCATATGTATGTCTAAAACATTTAATTTATTTACACATTGAAACCAGCATAAAAATCCATTTTGTTCCTAGAAGGTTATTGTTTCCCTATATATTTTTGAGGAAAGTTTTTAGTGATGGTAAATGGGGTTAAAAGGTCAAACCAAAGTTTTAGATCTATGCATTGATAAGTTTCCTAAAGGAATTGATGTAATGATTAATCAGTAATGTTTTAGAAGGTTTTGTTTTATTATGTTGCATACTTATGCATAGTATGTACCAGGGTTTGTTCAATTTGTCTAATATTAAATTTTTTTTTGACAGATTAAACTCATTTGTTAATATAGCCATTGTTAATTATTTACAGTTGGCAAAATAATTTGGGTTTATCCAGTCTATTGTAGTTTTAAGCACAGATGTTTTTATATACGTTTCTGTTTCTGGGAAGTTCAATCCTTGTTTCCAGGGTCTAATGTGATGAGTTAGAGCTACTCTATTCTTTTTGGGATACCATAAAAAATTTATTAAACATGAGTTTATTTCTTTAAGAATGCTTCTTTCAGGAATTAACTGTATTGTTAATGCTACATAAAGTATTTTTGGCAATAAGATCATTTTTATTAATCGCAATCTGTCTTCAAAAGTTAATATAACTCTGCTCCACTTTTATATATATATATATATATATATATATATATATATATATATATATATATATATATATATATATAATTTCAATAATGTTTTTATAATTTATTAATACTGTTTCATTTATACTTTTGCATAACACTATTCCTAAATAATTTAGCATAAGTTCTTGTTTTCCTATGATGGATTTATCTGTAACTTATAGTTCTTTTTTCTTATTTAAAAATAGAAATTTTTATTTTGATCTATTAAAGTGTAGACCTGAAATCTTATAAAATTTTTCTATTACTTCTTCTAGCTCTCCTAATGACTCTCTGGAGTTTGATAGGGTTAATAAAATATCATCAGCAAAAAGCATTATTTTAGATCTGTACTGGTTATAGGTAGCATTGTCACCTCACAGCAAGAAGTTGTGCCATTTGATTCTTAGCTAGAGTGCCTTCTGTGTGGAAACATGCGTGAATGGGCGTACCTTCGTTGAAGGTTGTGCGTCAGGGCTGGCAAACTCGGCACGTAAAAAATCTACTGCCAATCATTAGCGGACCGGAGTTCCGCTGTGGCGACCTCTAACCGGGAAAAGCCTAAAGACACAAACAAACAAACTGGTTATAGAGTTCTATTCCTTTTATTCTTGGATTATTGCATATTATTGCTGCAACAAATAGAAGCAGGCAAAATCTGTAACAAATAGAAGCAGGCAAAATCTGAAGGTAATGCTACTCAATGCTCGAAGTCTAAACCTCAAAATGCACTCTCTCGAGGCACTCCTAAAAATGGAGAACATCGATATCTGTGCAGTAACTGAGACCTGGTTCAAGGCTCCAGAGAGCACCCCTGCAATACCAGGCTACAATTCTTACCACACTTTTCGGCCACAAAACCAAGACTGAAACACTAAAGGTGGAGGAGTGTCCATATTCACCAAGGATATTCACACCTCCAGGCTAGTTGCCCAACACAATGCATCTGAAATTCTCCAGGTGCAACTAACACTAGGTAAGACTGCAATCCAAATTGTAGCTTGCAACAGATCCCCATCCATGCCCCAAGATTCTCACTACATCTTTCTAAACATACTGGAAAATATTAAGATACAACCAAACACCCTAATGCTGGGTGATTTCAACTACCCTACCATTAATTGGGAAAACTACTCAGATACCAACTACTTTTACCAATGGTTCTTGGAATTCATAAATTCCAATGCCCTGGATCAACTAATCCATTGTCCCGCCAGGAGCTCCAATATCCTAGACCTGGTCATTACCAACATAGGTGATAGATGCTCCACACCAGTGGTCACCCCCTCATTGGTTAGGTCTGACCATAAGCAAATCACCCTTGACATCCACATCCCACCCCCACCCCCCAGTAAGGAAACCTCCTTAAAAAACTTCTCCAAAGCCAACTTCAAGCTACTGAAGTCAGAAGTGACAAACTTCACAACACCCACGCAGACGAGGTCTGGAAGTTCGACTGCAGAATCCTACACGAAGGCACTGTACGAGCTCATCCACTTATGCATGAATCATGCCATCCCAAATAGAACCAAGATGCTCTTCTCCAAAAAAAGGAAGCCAATCTGGTGGTCCCCTGCTATAAACAAGCTATACAACAGAAGGAAGAAACTGTTGCAAAAAAGAGGAAATCCCAGGATGCAAAAAACTCCCTCACCAGCCTCAGTAAGAAGCTGAGATCCCTCATAAAATCCTCAAAAGCTAGTTACGAAAATAAAATTGCCAAAGATTCCAAAGACAACCACAAAGCATTCTATAGTTATGTCAAAAATCTAAATGGCAATGCTCAGATCTGCTCTGAGTTACAACAGAATGGCATTAAATATACTGATCCCAAGGATATTGCCAATATCCTGGCAGATTGATTTAGTGCCAACTTCACCCCACTCTCACCCCCTAAAGGGCCCATTTCAATACCAAAAGATTGCCAAATTCCAACAATCACGGCCACACAGGTAGAAACCGCACTCTCCAAAGCTTAGAATACAGTATCCATGGGACCAGATGACATCCCAGGCTGTGTACTACATGAACTACAAAATGAACTGGCACCTCACCTAAGTGTCATGTTTAATCATAGCCTCACCTCAGGCTTCGTGCCCACTGAGTGGCACACAGCTACAGTTAACCCGCTCCACAAGGAAGGATCCACCTTGGATCCTGGGAACTACCGTCCCATCAGTCTGGCAAGCTTGATTTGCAAGGGCATGGAACGCATTATCATGGAACTTATAAACAAAGACATTGGCAACCTTCAAACACTAGACCCCACCAGGTTCATGAAGGGCTGATCCTGTCTCCTGAATCTGATTGACTTCTTCGAATCAGTCTCCAGAGCTGTAGACGAGGGTAAGGCAGTCCACACAGCCTCTCTGGACCTCGCCAAGGCTTTGACACCACCCCCCACTCTGGAATCATAGATAAACTTACTAAGCTGGGCATAAATACCTACGTCACTCGATGGGTTGCTAACTGACTTACTGACAGAACCCAGACAGTAAAAGTAGCCAACTCCAAATCCAGCTCCAGACAAGTGACAAGTGGAGTACCTCAGGGTTCAGTCCCGGGACCACTCTTGTTTGGCATCTACTTCTCTGAAGTACAGGCCAACACTAAGGGACTCTGGCTAACAAAGTTTGCAGATGACTGCAAACTGGGAGCCATTATTGAATCCCCAAATGATGTGGATATTCTCTACAAAAGGGCCTTACAGAAACAGATGCCTGGTGCCAGAGCCATGGGCTCAAGCTTAATGCCAAGAAGTGTATAGTTATCCCCTTTGGAAAAAAACATGTACCCATGAATTACTACATAGGTGGCAGGACACTAAACATCAAAAATGTGATGAGAGACTTAGGGGCACAGGTGGATAGTGGTCTCACTTTTGATAACCACATTGCCACAACAGTCAGGAAATCCTTCTATGTTGCACACCTCATCACTAAGGGATTTTCATCCAGGAAAAAAGGAGGTCATTGTCCCACTGTGCTCATCCCTCATTAGACCCATTATACAGTATAATGCTCCATTTGGTATGTACTTCACAAGACATCTGCAACAGCTTGAAAGGCCACAGAAATACCTCACTAAAAGAATCACAGGCCTAAAGCAGATGCCATATACTGACTGTCTAAAAAAACTCCAGCTATACTCTGTGGCATATCATCTACTCAGAGGTGATTTCTGCTTAACATACAAGGCCATGTCAAACCCTGAGCTGTTGGACATGCTCCACTTAAAGAAATCCCGATCCCTCAGAGCCACACTCTCCAGGGATCTAAACCTTGTCATCACAATGAACAAAACATGCTGGAGGGATAGGTTCCTGACCCAGAGACTCCCCATACTCTGGAATAGACTGCCCATACATACCAAGCAGAGCGCCTCTTTGGCCCTCTTCAAAAGAAAACTTGATGATTGGATGGGAGATAGGAAATTCACCCCGGGGATCATGTCAGTCACCCTGCTAGACAGGGGCCTGGAGAAGTAAATATTGTGGGAAGAAATATCCAGGGAATTGTTATGGCTAGGCTTGCATAGGCCCTAGGGCCAATAGCCTAGTACCAACCTATGAACTTATGAACCTAAGTATTTCTATAGCCAAAGCAAATAAAAGAGGAGAAAGGGGGCATCCTTGTTTAGTACCTTTTGTTATATGGATAGATTCTGAGGTGAAAGGACCTAATTTAATGTAGGCTAAGTTATTAATATATATGTTTTTTAATAATAAGATGAAGGGAGGAGGAAATTCAAATAATGCTAAAGTTTTAAATAGATATCCCCTGTTGAGGGAATCAAAGGCTTTTTCTATGTCTAATCCGATTACAAGTGTTTCTCTATCTTCTTTATTCACATAATCTATAAGAGTAAGTATCCTTTTAATATTATCATGTGTGTGCCTGTTATATATAAATCCAGTTGGATCATTATTAATTGTCTTTGAAAGTGGGATTTTCATTCTGTTAGCTGGGATTTACATGAATATTTTGTAATCATTATTCAGTAATGATATAGGTCTGTATGAGGTCCAAAGGTCTAGTGGTTTATTATCTTTTAGAACTGATGTTATGAGAGAATATTTCCATGAGGGAGGTATCTTTACTTCTGACTGGACTTCTAGCAAAGTTTTATGAAAAAGGGAGACTACTGTTGAGGGGAAGAGTTTGTAAACTTCCGTAATTATACCATCTATCCCTGGAGCTTTGTTAGATTTACTTTCTTTTATCTTGTCAATAATTTCTTTGTAGGATATAAGTTTTTGTAGGTCTAGTTTTAAGTTTTCTGGAATTTTTTTATAATGATAAAGTTTGTATCTAAGTTTATTTGGTTAGTATCTAAATCTACTAAGTGTTCCATATAATGGAACTGAAATGCTTCAAGGATGTCTCCTATATCTGATAGTTTTTCCCTTTCTTTTCATGATATATACTACTAATGTTATTTGCTTTAGATTGTATTTTAATTCTTGTAGACAAGTTAAAAAGATATCTGGGGGAGGTGGCTAATGCATTTATTTTTAATTTTTCCAAGGCTAGATAAATTTTGTGTGATAGAATTTCATTATATTTTTTATTTAATTCCTCTATTTCTTTATTGAATTCTGAATTTTTTTTTTTTAGATTTTGCTGTCAAGAGTCTGGTTTGCAAGTCTAATGATTCAGATTCCCACTCTATAACTTTGTTTTTGTACTAGCTAAGGATCTTACCAAATAAATATGCTTTTAACGAGTTCTATACCATGACTCTACTGATTTCTGTTGCATTATTAATTTCAAGAAATAATTGTAGTTCTGACAACATCCAGGGTCTGAATTCTTTAATTTTCATGATGTATGATGGAATTCTTGTTGAGAAGATTAAAGGTTTAAACTCTATTTGGAGCTTCATTATCAGAGAGTCATGATCTGAGATGGAGCATGGAACTATTGAGAAGATGAGGATTTTTTTTTTTTTTTTGTAAATCTTGAACTACGAATAATTTGTCTATTCTGGTTTATGTTCCAAAAATATGGTCTTTATGGAAAAATAATAAGGATTTATCATCTTTTACTTTAAAAGTGTCTATTAAATTAAATGAATCAATCCATCTTTTTAAGGATTAGAAATAGTTGCTATACGAAAAGACTTCTTGGTGGTTTCAGATGCTTCTAAGGTACAATTAAAATCTCCTCCCAGTATAAGATTTCCTTTATAATTGTTGGAAATAAAATCGAGGTGTTTTTTAACCATTCCTGCTAAAATTCTTGGGAACCAATATAGATTGGCTAAAGTCCATATACTGTTATTAAATTTAATTATAACAAATGCTAGTAGACCTTCTTTGTCTTCATATTTTTAAATAACTTTTGGAGTGATTATGTTTTTCCTCCAGAGAATTGATACTCCTTTTGTCTTTGTTCTATAGGAGGATTGAGCTAAGACTGTATAGTCCGTAGGGTTCCAAATAAAGTTATCATTAGTATTAAAATGTGTTTCCTGAGGAAATACTACTTGTGCCTTATTTAGATTTAGATATTTTAGTACGTTTGATCTTTTACTTGCATTATTTAAGCCATTAGTATTTAATGATAAGAATGTTAAATCCATTTCAAGTTATTGTTAGAAGAAACATTTTACTTCTCTCTTTTTTTTATTTTGATTATAGTAGTTATACCATATTCTCTGATAACATTGAATGTTATTTTTATGTGTGTAAACTTGTGAGTGCAATTTAATGTTCTTTCTTCTTTAAATACAAGTAGGGTAAAATTCTGGTCAGGCTTTAAAAAAGTACTTCTCTAAAACATTAATTCTAAATTATCAAATACAAGTAAATAAGAATTTCCCATTAAACATGGAATGAAAGTCATTTCTAATCCAACAGATAAAGATAGATCTACTGGATTATCGCTCATACCTTTAACCAACAATATCAACTGAGCTCCATATGTTAAATTATTATATGGAGAATTTTCTTAAAACAGATATGAAATTCTAAATTATTCATTGTTATTCTATAGTATTT
The DNA here is from genome assembly GCF_019279795.1 of Protopterus annectens. Taxonomy (NCBI): domain Eukaryota; kingdom Metazoa; phylum Chordata; order Ceratodontiformes; family Protopteridae; genus Protopterus; species Protopterus annectens. The sequence goes on along the minus strand of NC_056727.1, from coordinate 319,648,193 downwards.
AATATATCAGGATGGAATGTTCGTAGTGTAAACAATTATTATTTTGACTTAGAAAATATACAATATTTAGTTACCCTTAAGAGATCCCAAAGATGTCAGACATGTCATTTTGGATACATTAAATGCAACAGAGGAGCATACACTAAATAAGCCAACAACAAAATGATTATTACTAAAATAATTTGACTAAAAGGACTCTGTAGGAGACAATGAGTGATTACCAATGAAATATAAATTTACTGTAGGTGTACTGCCTTCTTTTACTTTCCCACTCTTCAACTCACCAACTTCAACTTAGACTTATGAAAAGACATGGCTTAGCAGTGGTATCCTGACTCTGAGCAAAGGTGCCCTATATTCTAGTGTGCATTACTTCACTTCTTTCAAGTCATTCATTTTACAGTTCAGATTATATTTTGTCAAAATGTCAATAGCATTTCAAGGGCACATTTAATGTTTAACCTGTATTTCAAATAAATAGCTATCAGTTGCCAAGTGAGTTTGCACAGTGTGAGGTAAATGCAAAGATAACATGTTTTAAAAAATAATATGTATCTTTGCATGTGCTCTAGAGACTGCCAATTTCAAGTAACATAAAATGTAACTTTTACAGTTCAGACATATTGTGGAATTAGCATGTTAAAATGAGTAATATTTTTTAATCAAGCTGCTACTTTTAAATGCACATGTAGATTGGGAACATTTCTGTTGTGTTTCCTGGGATATGTAATCCTATGAGGATAAATCCTGAAATATTTACAAATAATCCTATTATGCATTTATGTTACCTTGCTTAGGTTGTATTTCAATTTAATAACTAAACTATATTACTTTTTCTTATTATTTATCTGCAAGGCTAAATGCACTTTGCAGGTTCACAGTGTCCTTAGAAACTGCTGCAATTGTTTACTGTTGCTATGGCAATGCAAATATAGCGGTGTCTGAGCAGTGTATGTTAAAAACAAACTGAAATAGCTCACAAAGCAAATAGAATGTGAAGAAAGCTTCACTTCTCTTAACCAACAGTACATTTTCCTTCCTTTTTTTTTATATATTTGTTAATACTAAAAGGAAATAATTCAAAGGATATATGTACATGAACGGAACATTTCAGAGTTAATCACAAACATGTCCCTAAACCCAATAAGCATAACAGTGTCTATCATTGATCTAATAAATATTATAATAACAATTAATTAAGTTCACTGTTCCAATTAGTCTACCTTAAAACTAGCTTATTTTAGACTATTATTTATATAGCTACAGATAGTGAGTTATTAAATATATACAGACTATATTAGTATAGTAAATAGGAGATAATTTAGAAAGGGAGACAAGATGCAGTTAAAATAAATAATGAGAAAAGAGAGAAGAGAGAGAAATAAAAGAGAAAATTAAAAGAAAATACACATATATACTATGTATGTTGATTTACAGTATAAATATTTGATGTGCTATATAACCCTCCTTCTGTGAAAGAAAAGTAACCTGTTTTACATACCTGAGGTAATGTGAAACTCTCATGTGTCATCTATTTTCAAAAAATATAGATAAAGATTCCAGTAGTTAGTTACCTTTGTTTTAAAATTCCAAGCAGTAAAATTGGTTCTTTAAAGTAAGGTTAAAACAGTTCATATCATAGTAGATGCTTTGAGAGATTTGGCTGTAATAGCATCAGTCTTTTGCTTCTTCTTTTTGACATCTGTCCAGACATTTGTTTCTTTTATTCTCTTGAGAGAAGGTGACATCCAATCCATATCTTCTGGAAAATAAATCACATTATTATTTTTAATAAAGTAAGAGGCTTCCTCTAAGTCATTACAAGTCCTCATCTCGTTGGCATACAGTATTCTTATCTTAGCTGGATATGCAAGTTGTGTCTTGATGTTATTTTGTTTCAGAAACTTTATCACTGGCCACACTTTTTTACTTTGTTCCACTATTCTAGATGAATAGTCATTATCAAATCTTATTAGTCTATGTTTATATTTTAGAGGTGCCTTCCTCCAAGCAGATCTTAAAATCAGTTCCTTGGTCCAAGTATGAAAGAAATTTGAAAATTATTGACCTAGGAGGAGAGTTTGAGTTAGTTGGAGGTTTCCCAAGAGCTCTGTGTGCCCTTTCAATGCCAAAGGAAAGTCCTTCTTTTAAATTTAAAAAGTCAGGGATCCAGCTTGATAAAAAGGAAATAATTTCCTCACCTTCTGTGTTTTCAGGAAATCCGAAAATCCTGATGTTATTTCTCCTCTCCCTATTTTTCAAGTCATCTACTTTATTAACCAACCAAGGGTTTTGTTTAAGAAGCAGTTCTTTCTGTGTTTCCTCTTCCTTTAAGTCTGCTTTCTAAGTCATTTAGTGAAACCTCTGTTCCTGGTATCCTTGTCTGGTGTTGTAGCATTTCCTTGAGGGTGTCAGCCTGTATTTGACTGCTTGTTTTAAGATTTTCTAAGTTCTCTTTAAAATCATCCATCTTCAAAGACAACTCCTGAAGGGTAGATGTCATCTGTTGTAGTTCCTTCTTTAAGGCAGCATCCTGGTGAGAATTTCTTGAGTTTCTCATTTTAACAAGTGAATATATCTCCAAGCTTTTTGACAGGAAAATATTTGTAAAACTTCACCAAAGTTTCTAATTATGTAAATTAGTCATTTATCTATAAGATTTTATACTTTGAAGAAAAAAAATAATATTTTTCCTGTCTTATTTAACTAGTTATATGGAGCTCTAAAATACTGCTGTTTTCAGTTAGCCATTCAGGCTCTGCCCCCCTAACAAACATTTTGATATATCATTATGTTATTCAAAGAATAATGAAAGAAGGCACCAAACCACAGCCAATAAAATCATACAGGTTTATTGTAAAATGAACAGGTGAGCGCTTTCACAGCCAAAGCTGCTTCATCAGAGAAATAACTGTTACATTCATTACTATTTAAATACATTTCATCCAATCATATCTCCAATTCAATTGTGCATAGTACATTCCAATTAAAACTTAAAGCAACAGTTTAAAATACTTTGAAAGCAGATACACAGTCACCTAGTCTCAGCTAATATGGGTTTAATGGACATTTTATCATTCAGTCCTTTACCCATAGTCACACTCATTCTGATGATCCACTCTAATTCCTTCATTTCTACCTTATTTTTTACTGAACACCCTCTAGTTCCTAGCCATACTTGCTCAATGGCCATGAACTTAAAGCTATGTGATGTGTTTGTTTCCATTACATGCTTTGCTAGCACACTGGTGTTTGCTTTCCTATGGTTGTCATATACATGCTCTATTATTTGATCACATAATTTACATGTAGTCATTCCTATATAGAATGATTTACACAGAACACAATAAGCTAAATATACTATATTGGTAGTATTACAGTTAGCTACCAACTTAAAAAGTCCCACTATTATCCAGTAGATGGCAATAATTACATTTTTTCATGGAACTGTGTCATAGTTAACATCTAATACTTCTTTATGAAATGTATATTGATATCTGGGGCCACATAATAACCTCTTCAGGGATTTCTTGTTCTTATAGGCATATCTAGGTTTATCTCCCACTATATTCTTAACTCGATCATTAGCACATAAGATATTCCAATTTCTAGAAAATATCCTTTGTAAAAGTTTTATATTACTAGAATAGGTCATAGGAATTCTCATATTTCTATTAATATGGGCCTCTTGTCCCTATCTGTTATTATAGGATTCAGAGAAGTAAGGCTTACCTTTTTCTTTCTCTGGACAAAAATACTGTGGAGGTTATTGGCTGGATCTCCTTATCAGTATATCCTCTCTCCAAGAATCTCCCTTGAAGATTTTGAATCTCATCACAAAATTTCTCATGGTTAGCTGTCAATCTAGATGTTCTGATGGCCTGTCCCTTTACAACAATTTAAAAAAATGTGCTGTGGGTGCATACTATGTCATTGTACATAGCTGTTTCTCAAACATTCTTTTCTATATATTTCTGTAGTAAGATATCCTGTTTCCTTCTTTGTAATTTTATCATCCAGGAAATCTATGGAATTAAGGAAGCTCTTCACAGTAAATTTCAAAAAAACTGGTACTTTGATTAATTTTGTCCAGGAAGAAATTTAACTCACTTTCTCCTCCTTCCCACAACAGAAAGAGGCCATCCACCAGTCTGCAGTAAAAACGTATATGTCCATTTATGTCCCCATTCAGTATACTGTGATGTTCCCAGGTAGCCATCACTAGGTTGGCGTAGCTATTGGCACATGATGTGTCCATAGCTACACCATCCAATTGTCTGTAAACTAAATGCTCAAACATGAATATATTATTTTCTAATATGAGCTCCATCAGGAAGTACAAAAAATCAATCATTTTGATATTATAAGTAGCATCCTGCATCAAATACTGCTTCAAAAATTTTATACCTAGCCCATTTGGAATACAAGTAAGATTGTACATCAAGGGTCAAATACATGCAATTCAAAATAGATGTCTCTTTAGCATAATCATACAAATCCTTAAGAAAATTTTTTGTATCTTTTAAAATATAGATGTTATTAAGTAATACTTGTTTTAAATGTTGTTCTGCATAAATGGACAGTGGCTCCGTACTCCATCCCTGCCCTGCCACTATCAGTCTCATAGGTGGATTAGTGATATTTTTATGGATTTTAGGTCAGCCTTGAATTATAGGGATAGTAGGTTCATTAACAATGAAATAATTATACAAATCAATATTAATAAGACGACTTTGCAAGCATTCAAAAACAGCATGATATATCCTGTTACTATAATATCCAACTTTTTCTTAGTCCACTATTTCATATACTGAGGTTTCACTAAGCATATTCAGCATGGTATTCTTATAAAAAGAGTAGCCCATTAAAACCAAGGAACCCCCTTTATCTGCAGGTCTAATAAATATAGTATTGTCTTGACATAAATTACTTAAAGCTTCTCTTTCTTTCTTGTTTGTTTAAATTATTAAAACATTTCATCTTAGTTCTATTGTCATAAATGTTGTATACATCTTTAATGCAAGCTTTTTTTAAAAGTCTCGACAGCCCCTTTCATATTAGGTACATAGCAACTCTTTTTCCTAAATAATGTTTCATTAAAATTAGTATTTGAATCATTACATTGCAATTTCAACATTATATTTCTAGTGAATGCTTTTAGTTCAATTATATTGCCTGTTAAAGTTATTCTACTAGCTGGTATGAAACTCATGCCTTTATTAAGAACACTGGTTTCATGTTCTGTTAAAATCCTTGTATAAATATTCCATATCAGAGATGGTTTTTCTTCTGCCACATTTTCTTTATTGTATTTGGATTGTTTTCTTCTCTCGATGCTTTTCTCTTGAAATGCCCCCTGCTTTGAGAGCGCTCACAAAAATGTGTCCGTTGGATTGGATATGGCATTTCAAGTTGACTTTGCCCTATAAATAAAGAATTATTAACACTAAAATGGTTATTGCATGCTGAAGTGGTATCCTTCCTGCATGCTCCACCTGGAAAGGAAGGTTTAACAGCTTTGGTGTTTGTTGCATTCATTATTTGAACACATTGAGCAGGTTGAAGCACTTCCTGGTCTGTTTCTACAGGCATCACATCTTCTTTCTCTGCTGTTAAGATGGAACTGATTGCAGCCTCATTAGGAGCACTAGCAACAGTTTGTGGGTTAACATTTAAAGCAGGGCTATTCATAAATTCCTCTTTAGGCCTAACAAACATTCGGCCTATACTGAAGTCATTTGTATCCCTCTGTATCTTTTTTCAAGTAGCTGTTTTTCATATGCATTTATCAGTTCTAAAATGTGATCCACCTTAACATCAACAACGGAAGGTGGATACTTCTCATACAATTCAACTTGTGTTCTACTGATACCTAAAGCAAGTGAGTCTTCTTCTGGCTTAAAGAAATTTATTAACAAGTGCATATAACTATAACTCATTTATAAGTTAATGAACTGCCATTGTACAAGTAAATCAATGTATGTATTGCCAAAAGTTGGCATACTGAGTACTCTTAACCCATGAGGTACAAATTTTAAGCCAATACAAGCTTCAAAATGGAATCCCTGCAAATGCAGACAAACTAACTTCCATGCATCATTTTCTAGTCTGTATAAATCTTTGTTCAATACTGCAGGTCATACTCACAGCTAGTTTCCATAGGTGTAGTCATATCCATAGGCAGAAAGTCTAGTAGTGGATTCTCCTTGCTCTCAATAAACATTAATAGATTTCTACCTTTTTGTGTATTACAGCCATCTGGCTCAAGAATAGGATCCAGTTCCGAGGAAGTATTAATCCCTTCTGCCATGTCTCTGCACCACTCCACAGCTATTATCAACCAGCAAAAAAAGTATGATGGTAGTGCAGGTAAATTGGGTCTTCAAAAGTAGAGTCAGTCCAAAGAAAATGATTTGTATAATTATGCTAGAGACATCTAGTTTGAATTGCATGCTTATGACCCTTGATGTACAATCTTTGTTTACCTCTATTCCAAATGGGCTAGGTATAGAATTTTTGAAGCAGTATTTGATGCAGGATGCTACTTATAATATCAAAATGATTGATTTTTTGTACTTCCTGATGGAGCTCATATTAGAAAATAATATATTCATGTTTGAGCATTTAGTTTACAGACAATTGGATGGTGTAGTTATGGGCACGTCATGTGCCAATAGCTACACCAACCTAGTGATGGCTACCTGGGAACATCACAGTATACTGAATGGGGACATGAATGGACATATACGTTTTTACTGCAGATTGGTGGATGACCTCTTTATGTTGTGAGAAGGAAGAGAAAGTGAGTTAAATTTCTTCCTGGACAAAATTAATCAAAGTACCAGTTTTTTGAAATTTACTGCGAAGAGCTCCCTTAATTCCATAGATTTTTTGGATGTTAAAATTACAAAGAAGGAAACAGGAGATCTTACTACAGAAATATATAGAAAAGAATGTTTGAGAAACACCTATGTACATAGACATAGTATGCACCCACAGCACATTTTTAAAAATGTTGTAAAGGGACAGGGCCTCAGAACATCTAGATTGACAGCTAACCATGAGAAATTTTGTGATGAGATTCAAAATCTTCAAGGGAGATTCTTGGAGAGAGGATATACTGATAAGGAGATCCAGCCAATAACCTCCACAATATTTTTGTCCAGAGAAAAAGAAGGTAAGCCTTACTTCTCTGAATCCTATAAAATCAGTCAGGGACAAGAGGCCCATATTAATAGAAATATGAGAATTCCTATGACCTATTCTAGTAATATAAAACTTTTACAAGGGATATTTGATAGAAATTGAAATATCTTATGTGCTGATGATCGAGTTAAGAATATAGTGGGAGATAAACCAATATATGCCTATAAGAACAATAAATCCCTGAAGAGGTTATTATGTGGCCTCAGATAACAAAATACATTTCATAAAGAAGTACTAGATGTCAACTATGACACATTTCCATGCAAAAAATTTAATTATTGCCATCTACTGGATAATAGTGAAACTTTTTTATACCCAGATACAGGCAAAACCCTACTTTTTAAGTTGGTAGCTAACTGTAATACTACCAATATAGTATATTTAGCTTACTGTGTTCTGTGCAAATCATTCTATATAGGAATGACTACATGTAGATTACGTGATCGAATAAAAGAGCCTGTATATGACATCCATAGAAAAGCAAACACCAGTGCGCTAGCAAAGCATGTAATGGAAACAGACACATCACATAGCTTTAAGTTCATGGCCATTGAGCGGGTATGGCTAGGAACTAGAGGGGGTTCTGTGAAAAATAAGGTGGAAATGAAGGAATTAGAGTTGATTATCAGAATGCGTGCTACTATGGGTAAAGGACTGAATGATAAAATGTCCATTAAACCCATATTAGGTAAGAGACCCCTTACTAGATGACTGTGTATCTGCTTTCAAAGTATTTTAAACTGTTGCTTTAAGTTTTAATTGGAATGTACTATGCACAATTGAATTGGAGATATGATTGGATGAAATGGATTTAAATAGTAATGAATGTAACAGTTGTTTGTCTGATGAAGCAGCTTTGCCTGCAAAAGTGCTCACCTGTTTGTTTTAGAATAAATCTGTATGATTTTATTGGCTGTGGTTTGGTGCCTTCTTTTATTTTTCTTTGGAATGATTCTACTTTTGAAGGTCCAGTTTACCTGCGCTACCATCATATACTTTTTTGATCATTGTGTTGTTGTTGTTGTTGTTGTTTACAACTCAAGTATTCTCAGTATTGCTGACAACATGAGAGTTGTTGCTTGCCCTCTTTCCCATTATTTTCCATTACCTAAAGTCCTGATAATGTGTGCTAGAAATTAAAGTTCTGATGTGCAAGGAGATATGAGAAGGATGAATGTGTCACTGTAATGTACTTCTTGCACTGGTCCTTGCTAGATGTATGCTCTTTGAGTGATTTAATTTTCCTTTATCATTGCTGGTTGCTATAGAAACCAAATATTCATCCACCCATAACCCCTTTTTCCCATTTTTGCTCATGGGTTCCAGGTGTCTCTTCCCCAGTGACAATCATCTAGAGCCAAAATTTACACCAGCTTGTGGCTAGCTCTGTCTCGATAGTTCCTCCACACTACACACTCACATGCACACCACACCTATGGCCAATTTAGAGTGTCCAATCCACCTACTGCATGTGTTTGGAATGTGGGAAGAAAACTGGATTGCCCGGGAGGACATGCAGACTCCACATAGAAGGCACCACAGCTGAGAATCAAACCAAATATAATGTGTGTAAATTATATTAAACATGGCAGTGATGATGTTTATTGTAGAATGCACATGCATAGGTATGATGTGCACAATATTTATTTATTTATTTTATTTTACATTTGTTAATCAGGATAGTCCAACTGGACACAGGTCCATTTTCAGCAGAGGTCCGGGGAGAAAAGCTCCACATGTGGATAGATACAGAAGAGTTAACAGTAGCAGTTTTATGTTTTTTGTCTTTGGGCTTTTCCTGGTAAGGGGTCACCACAGCGGAACTCCGGTCCACTAATGATTGGCAGTAGATTTTTACGAAACACTGAGGTGCCAGCTCGACACCCAACCTTTAACGAAGGCATGCTCATTTACACACACGTCTTTCGAATGCTACCCAACCGTGGGGAGGACATGCAGACTCCACACAGAAGGCACTCCCAAGCCCAGCCGACAATCAAACGGGAGAACCACTTGCTGTGAGGTAACAATGCTACCGCCATACCACTGCAGCATTATCCAAGTTACATATATGCATACATACTTAAAAACTTTACAATATTAATTTTCTTGATAGAATATAAACATTTTTAGTTGTACAAGGCTAAGGTAGCATATCATTCAGTAGCATAATACATTTGAGAGTGATAGTCAATGTTTCAGACTTGTTAAGACTTTTCTACAGATAGCCAGGTAGTAAAGTGAATGGTGAGATGGTTAGTCAGGGTTGGTACAGGGCATAGCCTGTGACATTTTAGGTATATTTTGAGAGACGTTTTAAACTGGTTTATAGAATGAATTGCTATAAGTTTGGCAGGAAGCCGGCTCCAGATTTTACCAACAGAGTTGCAAAATAATGACTCACCTGCTAAGTTTTTGGATTTAACAGTTTGTACCGGCATTTTGTCAGAAGAGTGGAGTGTTTTTAGGTTACTGTGTGGGGTAATTATATTTCTGAGTATGGGTGTACTTTCAGGCTAATAGAGGACTTTGTGGGCTATTATTAATTGGTTATATTGGATTTGAGAGGGAAACTCTAGCCAGCCCGGGGATCATAGGTTAAGACAGTGGTGGGTTCTATATGCCGAACCTGTGGCAAATCTGGCTATGTTATTATAGCAGCTATTGAGTTTATTGAGGTCAGATTTACTCAGGTTTGTATAGATTGGGGAGGCATAAAGAAGGGTTAATAGTAAATGTGTTTGGGCAATAACTGTCCTAGCAGTTGGGGTTAGAAATGCCTTAATTCTATATAGAGATCCTAGCTTTTTGTTGACTGTTTAAATGGTTTTGTCGATGTGAGTGTTAAACTTAAGGTTATTGTCAACAATTACACCTAATAGTTTTGTATTACTTTCTGGGGAAATGATTGTGCCATTATTAGATGTTATGGTAAATGATGGGAATGTAACTTTCCAGGTGAAGGTGAAGAGTAGCAGTTTTGTTTCATTTGGATTCAGTAGAAGATGCCTGTCAGTGAGCCACCACTTAATACTATCATTGGAATGATTGCACAGGTGTATGTGATTCTTCTCCATATTTCCACATTGACACAGGTGTGTGCACTGCCAACAGCAGTTAGTATTGTTTCCTAAATACACATAAGGCAATGCCAGCCTCAGAATTCTTCAACCTGCAAATCTCTGTTGTAACATTAATCATGTGTGTGCAATTTATTACCATTACTCACTCTCTCCAATGTCAGAACAGTACAATACACCTGCCACACATGTGTAGATAGACATTGTCAGTACAATCATGTGAATGACACAAATATAAATGAACGAGCAACAAAACATGTATAATGACCACCTTACATTTAAAGTTTATGAGTGTAATTCTACTCATGTTAATCATTTATATGAATATACAACATGTTCTTGGCTAATACATGTTTAAATGTACATAACCTTTCTGTAGTTCCAAGTGCCAACAAATGGAAAAGAAATGTCCCTTTCTGAAGTGCATGACACAAAACCTGTAGGATTTATTGATTTGTGTTTATACATGATGAGCTTGAGAATACAACACACTGTCATTTACAATATACACATCTGATATGAAATACCTGCAGTATATGCAAAGGCTCTATATTAGCTAGTCAAAGTGTCAAAAGAGTGAATGCTCTTTCATCGACTGCTAATATGTGAAAATGCACAATGTTGACCGGCCGGAACAGCAATGTTTTTCCCAGAGAAATAAATTGCTGGGCCATTGTTGGAACTTTGCACTTTCCTACACTGTGGTTCAATCTCGGAGTTGGTATATTTAAGTAGGAGGGGTGTGGGGGGCACAGCCCCCACATCAGGTTGGGTATTGGGGGCAAAGCCCCCCCCCGCTGTATTTTGTTTGTGGATTTTTTTGTTTTTTGTTTTGTTTTTTTTTTTGGGAGCAGCTATTTTTTTCCCTGGAAAAAATTGCGGTTCCGTATGTTCGACTTTGTGTGTTTTCGAATATTAGTTGTCAATGAAAGAGCGTTTGATCTTCTGACACTTTGACTAGCTAATATAGACCATATGCAAATATACATTAATGTATCTACTGCCCTTGCTGACTGTTTTCTGAAATCAACATATGATACACGTGTCATATTTATTCTCCCTTGTTACCCTGTTGCTTTGTGTCCTTCTCACATCATTGGACAGCATTTCCATTTTTATTTATGTGCTTTGGTCAATACAGTGAATAGGATTACTTTTATTACAGCAATATGAAGAATTATTTCTGACCAAAATGGTCTTTGTGCAGTTATTATATTCATTACCTAGATACAGTTCCACTTTTAACTTCTGATGCTTTTTGTTTGTGCACTGATCTCTATGCCTGAGTACAATTTCCATGTTTCACTTCCCCTGCATCTTAATTCTTTTATTAAAGTTGGCCTTGTCTTGCATTATGTTGTCCCTGCATGCTCACTCACTAGGTTTACCTACAAGTAGCACCTTTTGTTTACATTATTTGCTTGAGCTTCTGAGCACCTTTTTGTGGCTACTAATACTTGTGCTGGCCATGAATAAGTGTTGTTAAATGTGTAAGCTTATGTAGCAGCTTGCATATTTAATGAACACTGTTGCTAATCCCAATAATCATGTAAGCTTAGCACAAAGTACACACGCTTGTTAATGAATCCCAGGAAGTGTTTTTCTGCCTTCTAAAATCAGAAAATAAAAATTCTAATCCACCATATAAGGAGCACCGACATGTAAAATAAGGACAGACCAGTGATACAAGTTACCTCTGTAGGGTACTATTTATCCCACTGTGCATGGGAAAATGTTATCACTATGGCTATACAAAATTTTTGCAAAGTCTGTCAGTCATAAGAATGTAGTAGGTAGTCATTTGTTCTTAATATTATAGATAAGCAAATAATCAAGTCTGTAATGCAGGCCAGTCATACTGTATGTGTAAATATTTAAAATAGTTCTTTGAGTAAATCAAAGAAAGAAACATATTAGCCACAATGTCCTCCTGGTTATTTGAAGCTGTGTATGCAGAACATGACATGCCTAAAAGCAAAATATTTTATGGTATGGTTCATTGCAAATGAGGGTTATTTGCATTAATTATATAGAAAAATATTACTTTAATTAATTTATAGCATTTATTTCAGAGACTGCTTGGTTTTTTTTTGCCTGTTTTTAACCCCAATTATCTCCTGACCTGAAGTTGTGGACAACAAAAAGATGGTTCTTAACATTTTAAGCTAAGAAGCCAATAATGCATTCATGCCTCATCAACAACTGCCAGTCACACATACAGATTTTCACTTGTAACCCATCCTCAGCTACCAGTCATGGTCCCTAACAACTTGTGTCTGGAAAAGCAGGCCCTTAACCCCATCCTAATTATAGCTTCGAGTCCGAACTCCAAACCAATCATTTGATTCTATTATAATAAGGTAAATATGCATATAATATATGTCTGACAAATTACAAATGATCTCAGTAATACTAAGATTCTGTTTACTAGGATGCTTATTAAGATTATTAGGGGCATTTGATCATTTTGCATTCTTGCATAATTGCTATGCATTTCAGAGGTAAAGTAACTGCAGCTTATCAGTCTTGTACAACATATTGTTTTATTTATGCTGTCTCTTCCATTACATTGCTGTGTTTATTATGTACTTTACTTTGTATTGTTCTATACGGACTGTATTACTGATCTGTACACTTTACGTATTTAAGATGTCTTCATCTACTGAGATACACCCAAATGGAGGGTTTGTCTTGATAATTGGCCTGATCGATGTTGAGTATCAGGAAATGACTATATCTTTAGACCTTGATTATATATTTTTAGCAATTAAATGTACTAAATAAAATGATTTCCTGACAACCGCCATCATATGATGGTCAAAAGAGGGAGAGCTATCAATCTAAGGATCTAGATACCTGACTACTTTTTAATTTTGTGGCAACCTGCTAATATCCCGTTGGACTGCCACCAATAAATGTGATGCCTCTGACGTAAAACCCAGGTCAGTAATTAAGGAGCCTCAATCTTCACCACTGACTCCAGTGTGGGAGCGTCACAGAAAACACCAGAGCACAGAGCACACAATAGTAAAATTCCACAATTTGCCTTAAGACCACAACAGGAACACACTCTGTTTTCCTGGGACTGAACTATATACCTCTGTCCATCCCAAATGTAACCCCTTATCATACACTTCAAAGCAATGTGTTCCAGTTTAAGACCTCTGAAGCACTCACACTGAAAATAAATTTAAATCTCACACATTCAAACCCTTATTGGAAGTCTGACACAGATTTTCAGCTGTGTCCCTTCCCCAATACAAAATAGTAACACTGCAATCACAGTCAGACAGGTCTACATACCCTTCAAAGGGTGATCAATTATTAAAAAAAAGAAATATCAAAATAAATGATAGCTATGACCAGAAGCAGCCAGGCATTTGAGGTGACCTGTAGAGTATCAAACATGTATAAACACTCTCTAATCTCTAAAGAACACATGTATTGTCCAGCCACAATGTAAAGTAATGAAAAACATTTAATAATAAGTAAGATGATTACAAGAATGTAAGTTAATAATTTTCAATAAATACCAGAATTCAATCACCAGAAATATAAAATTAAACTGTAGGACAGTAGTCCATCATCTTAGAAAACTCTATCTGAATAACTAAACTTTCCTAATCTAACAATAGAATACTGTCCCTGATCTCATCTAAAACATGACAGCAAGGCAAGACAAGCTTACAGTTTTGGTGAGTCCTTTTACTAGTTATCTTCTGCACAGCAACTCTTCACTAACTGCTCAGCACTGTAACTGACTGCATCAGTCTCTTTTATATTCCAGATTAACAGTCTCAACTGTTTTATTTAAAAAAAATAACAATCAGCTGTTTGAAAAAGAACTATTTTTCCTGTCAATCAGCTGTTTAAATAATCACCTAGCAACCAGGAACATTCTCATGACATCACCTACTCTTCAGCTGATTGTCCACAGACAGTTTGTACTTTATAATCTCCCTCATAAACATGTGCAATTAAAATGTATCAAACCACTGGCAGATTCTTTAAACATTTTATACAAGCAGGGAGATACTCAACATTTTAAAAACGTATTTACATTTTCACAATTAGGCATGATGGCATACAATCCAAGTTTATCTGAAAATATAGACAATTCCCTGCCAGACATGCTAGCACAGATGACAGTGCTTTCATTTTCTTCACAGTGTGTTGTCTATACAGTTTGATGAGGAGAGGGATTATCTACCAAAAATGATCTTATTACACTTCCTGGCATTTAGTGTGAGCTTATTTTTAGTGCACCCAGGGTTTACTAAGCAGAGTTCATTCTGCATAAAATAAAATAAAAATTGGAGAAACGTTAAAAAAGGCAGATGGAATTTCTTCTTATACTATTTTCTGTGAATATTTTTCTTGTACTAGAATGTCATCTCTTCGAATTTTCCATCATATGGTAACAGTTCATTTCTTTGCTATGTATTACATTATAAATGTTCTCTTTTACCATGTTGTCATGGCTATTAGTGTTTGTTATGACACAAAGAAAATTATAGCTGCTTTTGTAAAATAAATAAACAAATACATACATACATACATACATAAAATTTGTTTTTTTAAAAGTTTGTATTTAAGGGACTCTTTACTGACAGAATTGTCAAAACAGGTAAAAGGTAAACTTGGATTTGACATGATAGCGAATAAAATATTTCCTTGGAGAGGGATTTTATCTTATAGGCAGTTTAATTTTATTACTGACATTCAGCTGTGCTTTTTTCTAGCATGAAAGTATATAGAAATTGGCTTGTGAGAAAAACCTGGTTAATGGAAAATACAAATAGAGAGGTTTAACAATAGTTTGGCTGAGTGGACTCAAAAAAGACTACAAAGCTATTTTTATATGGTGTACTACAAATGTACAAGTAAAGCATGTTGAGTATATTTTTCTACACATCTAAAGCCTAGTGAATAAATATCTACCTGGACATTGAAAATAAAGTATTTATTCACATTAGTAAGAGATCAAACATAAATGCTGTTGATGGTCAGTGGGAATAGAAGCTGATTAACGTGCTAGACAATGCTAAAGAACCAACCTCTGTTGCAAATTCTACAAACAAATGTGGGCCTAATCTCCCCATGCATTTTGCAATGTATTTCTTACAGTCTTTATTATGCCTAAGCCTGTTTAATATTATATGAAAGGCTGCTGACAGTGCAACAAGGATCTTGTTAGAAAAGGAATGAAGTCCTGCATCAATACAAGTATATAAAGACAAGATAAGTAGCCTAAGTGTAGGGTAAGTAACAGGATGATAAAAGAAAAAAAATAAAAGAACACATACAGTGGGATAAGAAATCAGGAACAGCATGACGAAAAGGTGTATGAGACCGCCAGGAAAAAAACTCTAATGGTTTGCCAGTTCAAGAGAACTGTGTTTCTGAAAAGAGGGAAGGACTCATATTTAGGAATGCTACAGATGCAGCAGAAATATAACTGAAATATTTTCCTTGTGCTGTATAACAGTGAAGATGCATGATGCCAGAATGGAATGGTGAGACTGGGATTGAAGTATACAGATGCATAAATGGGAAATGACCAAGTAGGAATCAGAGAAGGAAATGAATGGGTGCCATGAACCATAAAACATTTGCTCTAAAAGACCTGCTCACCAGGTGTGGTTGGAATCAGCAGTGGCCCTTAATGAACCAGTGGCTAAAATTAACTATGTCTCTTTTGAAACCTGTTCTCACAGGGCAGGAGATGAAGACTGATTATGACAGTAGTTCTATTCCACAAAGTTGGTAAGCTGGTCACTTACTGACTTGTAAGTATCACTTCTACCCAAGGGTGGTTATTGAGGATTTATATAGGGCAGATTGGTACAGCTCCTGAATGTCACTTCTCTTCCAAATGCACTGTATTATGGTTCCAAGCAGCAGAAATCTTGGAAGTTTAGTTGATTTCATTACATGACTGGATCACCCCCAAAAGTGGCCACATTGAGTCCTGTACATGTGGTGTATGTGGACTTCAAAAAGACCATTGGTTGCATGCTACTTAACAGGAAGGTATGAAAGGCAAGTGGTTGAGACCAAAAATGATGATGTGGATAAGAATCTTGTTGAGGAACTGAATCAAGAACTATCTAGAGAAAGGATGAGAGCTTGTAGAGGTTCGCAAGGATTAGTGAATGGACTGGTGCTATTATACATATAGGTTCATAGGTTCATACTAGGCTATCTGCCCAAGGGCATTTATAAGCCTAGCCCAGAGTTTTGTGGCTTTCGCCACCCCTTTAGTTTGGAGGATACTATGCCCATTATTTTGCTGTGCCTCTGTCAAGCAGTGACACTGAGATAATCCCTGGGGTATATCTGCGATCTCCCATCCATTGGTCAAGATTTCTCTTGAACAAAGCCAGCGAGGTGCTCTGCCTCACATGTACCGGGATTTTGTTCCACAGCATAGGGAGTCTCTGGGTGATGAATCTGTCCCTCCAGCACGTCCTATTAATAACCATGTCAAGGTTTAAGTCTCCCGCCCTTGTAGTTCTGAGGGATCTAGATTTTTTGAGGTGAAGCATGTTCATCAATTCTGGGTTGGACATGGCCTTGTATGTCAGGCACAGGTCACCTCTGAGCAGACGATAAGCGACTGAATAGAGCTGGAGTTCCTTCAGTCGGGCAGCATAGGACATATTTTTGAGACCCTTTATCCTTTTGGTGAGGAACTTTTGGGGCCTTTCCAGTTGCTGCAGGTGTCGTGTCAGATACATTCCGAATGGGGCATTGTACTCAATCATTGGTCTGATGAGTGATGAGTACAGGGGGACAATGACCTCCCTTGATCTAGATGTGAATCCCTTCATGATCAGGTGGGCAATGTAGAAGGTCTTCCTAACTACTTTGGCAACGTGAGTGTCAAACGAAAGGTTACTGTCAACCTGGGTCCTCAAATCCCTGATAACCTCTTCTGTGCTTAGTGGGTTGCCACCTATATGGTAGCTAGGGGTAACCTTGTTTTTCCCGAAGGGTATGACTATGCATTTTTTGGCGTTTAACTTTAGGCCATGGCTCTGGCACCAGTTATCCATTTCTATAAGACCCTTCTGAAGGATATCTGTGTCAGATGTGTTCTCAACTATGGCGC
Organism: Protopterus annectens; assembly: GCF_019279795.1. Classification (NCBI taxonomy): domain Eukaryota; kingdom Metazoa; phylum Chordata; order Ceratodontiformes; family Protopteridae; genus Protopterus; species Protopterus annectens. The sequence goes on along the minus strand of NC_056727.1, from coordinate 319,630,793 downwards.
CTAGTTTGCAGTCATCTGCAAATTTTGTCAGCCATAATCCTCCTGTGTTTGCTTGTACTTCTGAAAAGTAGATGCCGAACAGGAGTGGGCCCAGGACTGAGCCCTGTGGGACACCACTTGTGACAGGCTTTGAGTCTGAAATGGCGCCAGCAACTCTGACCCTGTGGGTTCTGTCACTTAGCCAGTTTGCAACCCATCTTGTGACGTATGGGTTTACATTTAAGCTGATGAGTTTTTCAATGATACCTGAGTGGGGTATTGTGTCGAAAGCCTTTGCCAGGTCAAGGTAGGCTGTGTGGACTGCCTTTCCCTCATCAATGGCCTTGGTGACTGTTTCGAAAAAGTCAACCAAGTTTAAAAGGCATGGTCTGCCTTTGACAAAGCCAAACTGGGTTGGATCCAAAGTCTGCAAGTCCCCTATGTCTTTATTTATGAGTTCCATTATGATCCTCTCCATAGCTTTGCAGATCAGGCTTGTCAAGCTGATGGGATGGTAATTTCCAGGGTCGGTGGAGGCACCGCCTTTGTGAAGTGGGACCACAGTTGCCGTACGCCACTCCTTGGGCACGTATCCTGAGGTGAGGCTAAGATTGAACAGCTGCCCTAACTGTGGGTTTAATTCCTCATTGAGTTCATGGAGCACACAACCGGGGACACCATCTGGTCCCATGGATGCTGTGTTGTTTGCCTTGGAGAGAGCCGTTCTCACCTGAGCGTTAGAGATGTTTGGAGGGCTACAATCCTCTGGTAAAGATATCTCACCTTTTGGTGGGGAGGGGGGGAGAAGTTTGCATGTGTCTCATTTGAGACAGAATATTATTTCACTCTATGTGCTGATGACTTAAAGACTACTGCAGAGGTATCAGATGGGGAGGATAGACTCCCACAGGTTCTAGTGTCTTCTACAATGGACTGATTTTGGTGTACAGGAATATAATGTAACTCTGCTATACTGTGCAGTTTTTTAGAGGAAATCCATGAGTTATGTACATGTGTGAAGTTGTAGCACTAGGAAGGATTAAGATGGAGGAAAATGATGTAGATGTTATAATTACTCCTCAGATGAGACATTCGCTATGATTCAATAGGACAATCATAATGACTGCCAGAAATATGTTATACCTAGCCATGAAGGAGGGTATAAAGGCTGTTGACATTGCCTTTCATTTTATGCACGTTTCCATTGTTGATGCATTTTTTTCCATACCAGGAAAATTCTATTTTTACTAGAATATTAGATTTTATTTCTTATTTTTTATTTGTTTGTACTTGTATTATTGTATTTGGGCCATGTCTTGGAGCTTATCTCCCCGGGCCTCTACTGAAAATGGACATATATCCAGTTAGACTAGCCCGGTCAACAAATGTAAAATAAAATGTAAAATAAAATTATGCAGGATTGTTACGTGTACAACAGAAGTATTATGTCCAGTTCCAGCAACCCCTCCTTCAAAATGTACATAAGATTAGTATAAAGTAAACTGCTCAGTGAAGGGAAATGGAGGTTTCAACATATGTGGAAAGAACAATGGAAGTAGACAGAAATTAGGTGGTATATCTATCTATCTATCTATCTATCTATCTATCTATCTATCTATCTATCTATCTATCTATCTAGGGAATAATCCATACTTTAGGAGATGTTATGCATAGACAGGGTGGTGGGAACTTGGAATGTATTGCTAGAAGCAGTGGTATATGGTCACTAAATAAAAGGGTTCAAGGTGGTCTGCAACAGATTATCTAAGAAACATAGCAGGAGTAAGTACAGGCCATGTAATTTGGTGCAAGGAAACAGTAAACTAGACATGGTAGCCTACATATATACTTTCATCAGCATTCTCATATGTTCATAGATACATAGTTAAACAACTCTGGGTTTACATAATGCATTACCTAATTCAGCACTTAAACTCCACACCACCACACACACACACACACACACACACACACACACACACACACACACACACACACATGCATGCACAGACACACACACACACACACACACACACACACACACACACACACACACACACACGAGTGCACGCACACAGTGTTTTATTTATATGTACTTATAATTACTCATAAGGCAGACACAAAGTTTAGTAGTATATTTGTTAGCACCCACATTTGGCAGTATTGATGCATCTGTTTTGATTATTATGCCCATTTAGATCGACTTGAACAGTTACACAGAAAAACACAAAAAAGAGGGCTGTATGGTCTAGTGCTGTATCCAATGAAGCAAGACATTAAATGACCGAATCTGAGGGGGGAAGAGAAAACACACAATGTTCATTAGAAGGTACATACACCCACAATGAATAGGTAGTAGTTGACTGATCTGTTGTTGACTGTACTGAGGTTTAGCTGAAATGTCACACAGAGCAATGTACAACAAAATAAAGGAGGGAGGGAATATCCAGTATTAGCATCAATAAAAAGGGTTATCAGACATTCAGATTCATGGAAAGTACAGAAAGCACTCTGTGATGCTGAAAGGATAATTGCCAGAGAGAAGGGTGGCATTTTTAAACAAATGTAACTGCTATACAACATGTTCCATAATACCAAATCCCGATTATTAGGAAACAAACACCTGGATCTCTGTACTATAGCTGGAGCCTGTACTGAGAAAGAAGAAATGTAAAGTCCCATTAACACTGCAAGACATGCAACTTCTAAAGCATACTCTATAGTGCTTCTTTAGTATTCATAGGTCTTGCCACCTCATTTCACAAATAAAAGACTCCTTAACTTACAGCACAAGCTAAAGTGGTAACTGCATTATTTTCAAATAAATGATATCTTATCTTCAGGCAAGTTTTGTTATGTTACTGTAATTGAATTGCATGACTTTACACCCTCAGTGGTTTTGAATGCATCAAAATGATTAGCGGATAAAACTTGTTAAGTGCTGTAATGGTGTAATTGCTTTAATTAGTATGAGGGATGGCAGTCATGCAGCTTTTACCCTTTCCTGGTATGATCATGTGAGCCTTCTGGCTCCACCCCTAGGATAAAACCAGGCCATATGAGACACTTGCTTACATACACATCAGCCTTGGTAGAGATTACAGCTACAATATGATATGGGTTGTTACTTAGGGTGCTCATCTCACTTTTTTTAGTAAGAAAATACAATGTCAAATGAGGGCAAAAACTTTACAAAGCTCAAGATAAAAGACTCAGTTAAAGTGTTATACCTGTGGTGCCCAACATTATAAGGCCTGCCCAGAAGATCCAAAATAAGGACAAACTGCAAAGACTGACATAAACCATCTCTTTATGACCTGAGCTGGCTGTTCTTTTAATCTGTACTGAAGTCATTTTGCTTCCAAATGCATCAAAATTAGCACAGTCAAATTATCTTCAGTGGCCTGCATTTACATTCCTCCAAAACAGGACGCCTCTGTCATGGATGAGGCCTTCTCTGGCTCTACCTGCATTTTACACCCAAACTTATTACAGGCAATGTAAAGCTAAACTAGACCCTCAGCAATAACGACTTCACCCATCCAGCACTCCAGCTGTATGGTCTTACAGCTTGTAATATGTTCTGCAACTCATATTGATGAAACATCAGGAGGTGTTGGCTGAACAGCTAACAACCCTAAAAACACCCTTTTTGTAGGTGCCATGGTTGATATAATTCATGACCATCTCCCTATTTGTATGGATTGAAACCAGATAAAAATAAGTTGCAGATAATTTGTCTTATAAGAAACATCAAATCCCTGTTGTATTTAAATTGACACTCAAAGCCATTGACAGGTTGCCTTAACACAAGCTCCCTGTTGATGAAACAGTCTTCTGCTTTATTTATTTATTTATTGACATTTGTTAACTGGGTTAGTCCAGCTGGGTTAGAAACCCATTTTCAGTGGAGACCCGAGGAGAAAATCTTCAGTTAGAGATATACAGTATAAATCTAGTTACATCCAGTGTAAGTTTTACTACCAGGCTATACCTCATATCATGCTTTTCGGCCCCACAACCCAGACCGAACCACAAAAGGAGGGGGAGTTTCCATATTTATCAAGGATATCCACACCGACAGGTTAGTGGCATTGCACGTAGTATCGGAGACCATCCATGTGCAACTAACAGTGGGCAAGACTGCTTTTCAGTTTATAGCATCCTACAGACCACCCTCTCAAAGTCAGGAATCCCACTCGGCTTTCCTGAAAACATTGGAGAACATGAGGATCTCTCCAAACACCATTATATTGGGCGACTTCAACTACCCAAACATTGACTGGGAGCACTACTCAAGCCCCAGCACCTTAGCCCAAAGGTTCCTGGAAATTATAAACTCAAATGCTATGGAACAACTAGTCACCACTCCCACAAGAGGGGACAACATACTAGACCTGATCATTACCAACATGGGGACTCTATGCTCCACACCAGAAGTATATCCCTCATTGGTAACATCAGACCATAAATTAATTTCATTGGATGTCCACATCCCAACCCCACCCCCAGCCCAGAAAACCACAGTGAAAAACTTCTCAAAAGCGAACTTCTCACTTCTCAAAACCGAAGTGGAATCCTTCAAGGCCCCAAGGCCAGTGGAAACTACGGCCCAAACTGCAGAATCCTATATAAACGCATTCTACGGACATCTCCAGGAATGCATGGATCATGCTATCCTAAACAAAACCAAGACCCAATCATCCAAAGGCAGGCTTGCAGTCTGGTGGACCCCTGCCATAAATAAACTGTACAACAGAAGGAGGAAGCTACTACATGATAGAGCAAAATCCCTAAAAGGGAAGGCATCTCTGATCAGTACTAGCAAAAAATTACGATCCCTCATAAAATCCTCCAAGGCCAGCTTCGAGAGAAAAATTGCACAGGACACCAAAGACAATCATAAGGCTTTTTTCAGTTATGTTAGAAACCTGGGATGCAACTCCCAGACTTGTTCTGAGTTGATTCTAAACGACAAAAAAATACACTGAACCCACAGACATCGCCAATATCCTGGCAGACAGGTTCAGTGCAAACTTCTCCACCCCCTCCTCCCCAAAAGAGCAAGTATCTATCCCAGCAGAGGGCTGCCTCCCAAACATCTCTGATGCTCAGGTGAAGGCTGCCCTCTCCAAAGCAAAAAACACTGCTTCCATGGGACCAGATGGCGTCCCAGGTTGCGTCCTACATGAACTCCAAGAGGAACTAATCCCTCAAATAAAACAGCTATATAATCTCAGCCTCACTACAGGATATGTGCCCACAGAATGGCGTACAGCAACAGTGGTCCCACTCCACAAAGGTGGAGCCTCTACGGACCCTGGAAACTATCGCCCCATAAGCCTGACTAGCTTAGTCTGCAAGGCTATGGAGAGGATCATCATGGAGCTCATAAACAAAGACATTGGGGACCTACAGACACTAGATCCTACCCAGTTTGGCTTTGTCAAGGGCAGATCCTGCCTTTTGAACCTGGTTGACTTCTTCAAAACAGTCACCAAAGCCATAGATGAAGGGAAGGTAGTCCACACAGCCTATCTGGACCTTGCAAATGCATTTGACACAATACCCCACTCGGGCATCATAGATAAGCTATCCAGCTTAAATATAAACCCCTATGTCACAAGATGGGTCACAAACTGGCTCAAAGACAGAACACACAGAGTGAGAGTTGCTGGAGCCATGTCAGACTCGAAACCGGTCACAAGTGGCATCCCACAGGGTTCTGTCCTGGGACCACTCTTGTTCGGTATATACTTTTCCGAGGTACAGGCAACGTGGGAGGACTATGGCTCACCAAGTTCGCAGACAACTGCAAACTGGGCGCCATAATCAACTCTCCAGCTGACACAAACATCCTTCAAAAAGGTCTCACAGAGACAGATAACTGGTGCCAGTGCCATGGTTTAAAGCTAAATGCCAAAAATGTATAGTCATACCCTTTGGCAAAAACAATGTGCCCACAAATTACCACATAGGCGGAAACCCATTAAGTACAGAGAAAGTTATTAGGGACCTGGGGACCCAAGTTGATAGCAATCTCTCCTTTGAAAACCACATTGCCAAAGTGGTTAGAAAGACCTTCTACATAGCCCACCTCATCACGAAGGGTTTCACATCTAGATCAAGAGAGGTAATCGTGCCCCTTTATTCATCCCTCATCAGGCCCATCATAGAATACAATGCCCCTTTTGGGATGTACCTTACCCGACACCTGCAGCAATTATAAAGACCCCAAAAGTATCTCACCCAGAGGATCAAGGGTCTCAAACAGATGCCATATGCTGCTCTGTTAAAAAAACTCCAGCTCTACTCGGTTGCATACCGCCTACTTCGAGGCGATCTATGCCTGACATACAGAGCTATGTCAAATCCAGAATTAATGGACATGCTCCACCTCAGTAAATCTAAATCCCTTAGAGCCACACGCTCGAGGGACTTGAACCTCAGCACAGAAATAAATAGAACTTGCTGGAGGGACAGGTTCATAACCCAGAGGCTCCCTTCGCTCTGGAATAGAATTCCAGTTCATGTGAGGCAGAGCACCTCACTGAATCTCTTCAAGAAGAATCTCGATAGGTGGATGGGGGATCGTAGGTTTATCCCAGGGATTACTCCCGTGTCACTATTAGACAGAGGCACAGTAAACTAAACCTTAAAAAGGGCACAGTATACTCAAATCAAGGGGTGGTGTAAGCCATACAGAATCGGGCTAGGCTTATAATTCCCTCAGGGCAGATAGCCTAGTATGAACCTATGAACCTATGAACCTACAGAGATAAACAATTTACAGTTGGTTACATTCATTTAACATTTTGCAGCAAAAAATAATCAATTTAGTCTAAGATTCCCATTTAGTCTACAATATGAGAAGGTTGTGAATAAATGGTAGAACAAGGTCCAAGTACATCTAGAAATCTGCTAGCCATAAGTAAAGAATAAAGCCAAAAGAGAAAAGCTGCTAGTCATATCTAAAGAAGATAAAGCCTAGAGAGGGATAAGACATATACATAATAGGAAGAGTAGAGGAGGGATTAAGAGTAGGATAGTATACCAGCATGACACCATGTATATGTACAAAATATTTAGAGATGAGTAATCTCCTTTGATTACAAAGTGTATTTGCTTTATACTTGAGAGATTTGGTAGGCTGTACATAGCAGGCAAGGTAGAAAGGGTAGAAGTTAAGAACTTTGAAAGTGAGGGTTAGGAGAGGTTATGGCAGGGACAAGTTTTGGAGTTGATCAGATGCTGTTTAAGTTCCTTTTTAAAGTGAGATGAGTGTATAATGGCACGTAGGTCTAAGGGTAGTTTGCTCTAGGACTGGGCAACTGAGCATTTGTATAGTAATTTACCTACATTTTTCTTTAGTGAATGGACTGCTAGTAGTTGCTGGTTAGAGGTGCGCAGGGGCTGAGATGGGGAGTAGGTGGATACAAGGGTAGAGAGAGCTGGACAAGAAGATGGTTTATATAGTATAGAGTGCATAACTTGGAATTGGGATGTTAGCAGTAGTTGTGGGAATTCAAGCCATTGGAGGGAGTTAAGGGCAAGGCAGTGATGTGAGGTGTAGTGAGAGTTGGTAATGAATCTAGCAATTTGATGGTATGTTTATTGGAGTTTAGTCAAGGTAGTTTGCTGGATAAAGATTAGTACTGGAGCAGCATAGAGAAGTGAGGGTAGCAGGAATGCCTGAGCTAGGGTGAGTCTGGCATTTGGAGTTAGAAACTTTTTATTACAATACAGCAATCCTAGTTTCTGGTTTGTTTGTTTTTTATACATTGGAGAAATTGTAAATTGAACTTGAGATCATCATCTATTATGACACCTAAGAGTTTAGTCTGTGATTCAGGCCGAATGATTGTGTTGTTGGAGGAAGTGATAGTAAAGGTAAATTTATGGTGGGATAGAGAGTGGGGGAGAAAAAGCAAGAGCTTAGACTTTTTGGGGTTGAGGATGAGATGATTATCTGATAACCATTTTTCAGTGGTAAGAAAGGTGTGTTGAGTGAGGCAATGAAGTTCTGAGATGTTGTTAGAGATGGAGATAAGTGCTGAGTCATCTACATATTGGATGAGGGAAGAGTTTGTGCAAGCTGTGTAGAGCTCATTTGTGAAAACATTAAAAAGTATGGGACCCAAGATGGAGCCCTGAGAGACTCCAGTAGCGAATGAAATATAGGGAAAGTAGGAAGATAGCCATTTGACAGATTGTTGTCTACAAGAGAGGTAGCTGGAGAACCAGGTAAGGGAGGTAGCAGATAGATTAAGGTTTGTAAGCTTAGTTAGGAGGATGGAGTGAGATACTGTGTCAAAGGCTTTGGAGAGGTCAAGGAAGAGACAGGATGTGAGTAAATTGTTGTCATGAACCTCTACTTTGGTGTATGTGAAAGATAGAAGAGAAGTAGATGTACTATGGTTGGGGCGGAAACCATGTTGTGTGGGAGTGAGAAGGTTTTGCTGGAGGAGGTATGTTAGGAGTTATAAGTGGATACATTTTTCTAGTATCTTAGAGAGGGGTGATAGGATGGCAATAGGATGATAATTAGATGGGTCAGTAGAATTACGACCTTTGTGGAGAGGGATAGTGTAGAAAGATTTTCATATTGATGGAACTGTAGCTTCCTGGATGGATCTATTGATGAGAATTGACACAGGATAGGCTATAGAGTCAGCAGTAAGTTTGAGGAAAGATGGGGGGAGATTATCAGAGGAGGATGAGCAGGGTTTAAGTTTCAAAAGAAGTGATTTAATGTTGGAGGAGGAGACATGTTGAAAGGAGAAGAGATTTTTATTTAGATGGTCTGATGGGGCTAGTGGAGTAGTTGTGTTTGGGTTGGTGTGAGTGAGGTTCTGCACTGTTTCGATAAAGTGCTTGTTAAGGAGAGTAGCAGTTTCTTGTGGTGATTTGTTTGGGTAAGGAAAGGGATTTGAAGGGCAACCAGGAGAGAGGCTATTGTTGAGGGTAGCCCAGAACTTACGGGGGTTGGATTTGTTGTCTAGTTGTCCAGAGCTATAGTGGGACTATTTGTCCTTATTAGTTAGTTTCTTGACTAGATTCCTCGGTTCTCTATATTTCTGAAATAGAGAAGGTTCCTTTGTTTTATGCCAGGCTTTCCAGGTGCTGTCTCTTTTAGGCATTTGGGATCTAGTATCTTTAGAGAGCCAGGGAGCATCATTTGATTTGATTCTAATTTTTCTGGAGGGAGCAAGGGAGTTAAGGGTGTGTAGGAAAATGGCGATGAATTTGGTGACTGCATCATCGAGTGGGAGAAGTCTAAGGATGGAGCAGTCAAAGCTGGATAGTATGGAGTTGAATAGGGAGATATTAAAGTTAGATAGTTTATGACAGTCACTGTAGTGGTGTGTCTTGTGTGAGTGGGTAGAGTGCCTAAGGATGTAAGTGAGGAGATGATCACTTAGCGAGTCAGGTAAGATTGTGGGGTTTTGGTAGAGGAAGGGGGAGTTAGTTAGAATACAGTCAATCGTTGAGCTGGAGGATAAACCTCTAGAGAAGTGGGTGGGGGATGTTATCAATTGGTGGAAGCCATGGAGGTTGATGCTCAGTTGGGGTGAGTCAGCAGTAAGTTTGGACCAGTCAATATTGACATAACCTAGAATCAGGGTTTTGTACTGTATATTAAGAGTAAACCAGGATAGGATGTTTTCCAGGATGGGTATATTGTTTCCTGGGGGGATGTAGATGGCAGCAATAGCTAATTTTTTGTGTGGGTTAAGATGGCAGTTCAGGATGATAAGTTCAGCTGGGTGGAAGTCAGGGATAGGGATGGTGACAGGTGAGGGATTTAGGCCATCTTTGTAGAGGATGGCTACTCCACCTCCCTTCTTTGGGCTTCTATCAAGGCGATATATGTTATAGCTGGGAGGGAGTATTTCTTTATTAGTGATATGAGGTTTCAGCCAAGTTTCAGATAGAGAAATAATGCATGGGGTAGTTTGGGCTATCCAGGAGTGAAGTTCTGTAATTTTGTTGGTTAGGCTAAAATGCACTAAACCAATTTGCCTCCTTGCACAAAAGCTGTGATAGAACTACAAATCTCCCCCTGGATATCTCTTTTGGATAAATGACCCTATCAAAAATATGATACTTATGGTCAACTCCACAGTGCAAAGTGGTAAAGCACACACCATGACACAAATGTCCAGAGTTGACTTTGCATTCCTTGTGCTAGAGAAGATTACAAAAGGAGGATGGGAGGTTTGCCTGTCCTGGAGTGGGGGCATATTCTGATTACTTCAAAAGAGGTGCTCTACTAAGCAAGGAAGTGCAATATATATTAAATAATCAGATGAATGTACTTGACCTTGGAGAGAATAATCTGTATAGCACATGCTCAGAAGTACAGACGAGACAGATGGGGTACTATGGGCTTTGTAGAAATATCACCATGTACATCAGTTGCCACTATTGCAGATATGTATTTACCAAAAATCCCCCTGACCTCTGACTCTTGGACGATGCAGCTACAGGTATGAGGGAGTTATGTAGTTTGCCGGTCTGAAGACAGTTAGGTTCCACCTTTAAATGCAGATAAACCCCTTTTGGGAGAGATGACTCCAGACCCTCAGACTGCTAGGATGAGGGTGTATCTCATTCCTGGAACAAGACAGAAATCGCAGTGTGGGGTGGGGTAAAGATCTCCTTCATGGCTGTGTGGAAAATGGCCTTCTCTGGACAGTTATTCCCTCTAGCAACAGATGGCTATTACTTTCCAGAGAATGAATGGATTCTAGACTGATACAGGGATATAAGAGCAATACTAGGCAAATGCTCACAAAGACAATAAGGGGCACGGGCATATATACCTTTAATCAGAGCCACTTAATGTTTTTTCCACCCTGTACAAGTGCTTAATATTGCTTACCTACCAAATAATTCAGGGCTGCACATGATAAACTTGGTGTAAATCAACATCTACCCATTCAGTCATTGTGACTGGCCTTAAAAGCAGACAGAGTAGTACTTTGCTTAGCATGTGGTGAGAAATTAATCTATAAGATGGGAAATGTTGAGTTAGGAACCTATCACTCCGGGGAGTCTTGTTTATTTGTTGATGTTAATTTAGATCCCTAGTATGGTCTCATTGGAGACACTGGTTTTTCAACAATATAGGAGGTCAAATAGGATTGGGTCTTTCATGGCTTGAAAAGTGAAATACCGGTTATCCTGGAGCCAACAACAGACTACTGAGTACAATGAGAGTCATGATAATCTTTTGGGATAGCTGAAGGATTTAAGGCTTTTAAATTTTTGGTTTAAAAATCAATGAGGCCTTTCCATTTGAATGATATACCAGAATCTGCACATACCAAACAGGTACTATATTTAATGAAGAGTCTGACAAGAGAAAAGTACACTGGTAAGATGATGTCTTTGGATCTTGACGATATTCCCGTGGAAATTTACTAGGACAGAGGGAAGGATTTCCTGACTATGGTGGAAACATGAAGACTGAATGGCAGAGAGTTACCTACAAAAGTACCAAGATCTGTTAGACTGCATCTGTTTGGAGTAGTAACACTTATAATGTATGAGATGGAACAGCTTTTTTACCAAATGCTACTATGCTACATTTTTTGTGCATTTAGCTTGAGACAATTCTTTTATTAGTTTAATATCAGTGGAAGTGTGGATAGCAGTGGCCAACTTGGAGTCATCAAAAAACTTGTTCAACCACACTTCAATGATATTGGCTTGGATTAAAATGGAATTAATGCCAAACAGGGGTGGGCCTAGAACCTATCCCTGCAGTACCCCACAGTTTATGTTCAGATACAGAATACCAGCAGTTTTCACTACTTGGGATCTGATGGATAACCAGTTTTAATCCGGTTCACAACATAGGGGTTCACATTAAATATGTGTAACTTTTTGACAGAAACATGGGAGATAGTGACAAAAGCCTTGGCCAGGTCAAGATAAGCAGAGTGCACAGAGTGACCACTTTGAATGAAGTTTACTAAGTTTAAGAGACAGAACATACCAACACAAAACCAGACTGAATGTGGTCTCGATCAGTTGCCTATGTCTTACTAAATGAATTCTGCAAAGGTGATCGCTGGGAGGCAGGGACTTAAGAAGCACATAAAAATAAATATATTGTTGACTGGGTTAGTCCCATAAGGCTAGTGGCCTCTTTTTATGGGACCTGAGGTGGTATTTATACTACTAGAGGAAAATTTGGTAAGAGCATCATGGATCTCCCCCTACTGTTTTCGATAGGTGCATGTAATCCTTTACATCCACCTGAGCTACCAGTACCTCAAGCAGAAGCGACCTTGGTTTAATGTCTTATCCAAAAAGCAATACACTCAGGAATGCAGCACCACTTATTCTATGCTGCAGTGTCAGCAATGCATCTACCTGGTGTGGGAACAGAACCCACAGCCTTCTGCATCAAATGTAAGTGTGCTACCTACTGTAACACTAAAACTGCAAAACATGTAAAAATGTTGTGACAAATACAAATATGAAGAATGGCTTATCATACAAATCAATAGTTGCTTAGAGAGATAGAGCTGCCACGTAAGTGCCTCCTTATTATCTCCCTAATGTATGCAGCCCATATCCTAAGTGGAATCACATTCCTTCTGAAACATAAACTTGGTCAGGCCTAGAAGTTCTAGATTTGCTGTTGGCTGCTATCATTGAACCATTCCTTGTTCATCTCTAATGGACCTTTACTGGCTTGCATTCAACCAACACCTCAGTGTTGTCTTATCATATATCAAAAACTTCTACATTCCCCTATCTCTCCCTTCTTACATGGGACAATTATATGAATATATTCCTTTTGTTATTTCAGAGCCTCTGTAGGTCAGCTACTTAATTTATAGGGGTCCATAAATAGGTATGGTGACTCCGAAATCCTTACTATTCTTTGCAAACATTGAAAGAAACTTCCTCACAGCTTTAGGAGTATTCCTCGAGAAAAAAAGTCTAAATTTCACCTAACTAGGAATTAAAGTATACTTCAGATAATATTTCCTTAGGTAGACAGCAAATCCTGGTGCTGTGATAGAAAAGAGAGAGGCAACTGGGAACATGTTTTCTGAAAGTGTCAAAACCTTGCAGATTTTAAAAATTCCCTTCAGAATTCTTTATTAGAAATGTTGAGGAGTAAATGGCTGTAACTAGGAAATGATTCTTTTGAGCTGGGACACAGGATCTGAATCATCTCGACACAGTTAGGCCATACTAAGTTTAATGCTATTGGCTGTGAAAAAGAAATATTAGAGAACAGAAATCAAAATCTATCTGTAACTCAAGTGGTGAATATTGTAAAAAAATAGGGGTGGAATCGTTCGGAAAAGGGAACAAGTGAATTACATAGAAATAAATGGAAATTGTGGGAACAGTACATGCAGAATAATATTCAAAAGGAGGCATGAGGTTTACAGGAAGGCAGGAATTGTTCAATTTGCGTAATATTGGAATGAATAATAATTGTTATAATGAAAGAAAATGTTTACGTAATGCATAATGTATTAATATGAAAAATGGTACTGTGGTTTGGTTTCTTTTCTATTTATATGTGCAGGCTTATGTTTTAAGTTATAATTTAATAAAGGTGCTTGAAAACAGAAAAAAATCAGAATTTGGACATGCAGTTGTGATATAACTTAAAGTGCTTAAATATCCATAAATAAATTCCCTCATAAAAAAATGATTTTAAGTCTTAATTCTTTTAAGTCTTACAACACTATTGTTTACTCGATTCATCATAACAAACATTCACATACATTCATTGACTGTGTTGAGTTGCAACCTATTATACTAATATATAAAAAAATATCAGTTTACATTCAAACTTTATTTCAGATATAATTTTGTTACAGTTGCCATCTACAGTTCACTTACTATTAACATACAGTTATATGATTAACTGCATTATTTGTGTATTTTTCTACCATCTTAAATAAAACTGTAAAATTTACAGTACTCCTGTGCATTGTTGTCTTAAGCTGTTGTTTTTAAATTATGTACTGTATTCTGTTAAGAAGAATAAAATAAGAAAACCACCTAGTCAAAAAATGCAAAATAAAACTGATAAATAGCAAACAAAGATCAGGATTTATCATGCACAATGCTTCACAAAATAATGCAAGTGGAGGGAAAACATGGAAGAAGGGATTCACAGATACAAAGTAGTGCTGCCTTGTTCAGGTAACAATAATATGGGGTACAACATATGCAAATGACAGCATAATGACATGGTAATGAGGTTCCTGATACAAATGAAGCACAGTGATCATGCATCTGACAGCGTTAAATATGGCAGAGCGATTCAGAGACCTATAAAACATGCTGTGCCTGAATAACACGTTAGTTGGCACACTCAGACCAGTGTCACAATGGCATTATTGCATTTCATACCTTTTGTGCCTTACCTACCTGCACCTGACTGACCAGTAGCTGGTGGATCACTTCTACTTGAATAAGAAGACAATATGAGAGCTTGATGTGGCATAGTGTGCTGCCTGCAAGTGGAACCAAGGGGGCTGAGTGGATTGCTCTTCCCAGTGGACAATACGTATGTGTAGCTTTACCCTAGCCTTGCTAAAGAGATCTTTGAGAGACTGTCAGGAGTCCTGCTCGGTATATAGCAGTTGTCAGCCTTTCATATCTCATGCCTGTTCCATGACATTATGCAGCAGCATACTGAGGAGCATATGTGGTTCAAAAGCACTGTAGAGAAGGAAAACACCATTATTTAGGCATCTTACAGCATAATCCATTTCCTTGAGGCTTTTGGAGTTATAGATTGCAAACATGCTGTCATTAAGGTACCATCTTGACTACAGAATTTGAGACAAATCAACAGGAAGGGCTTCCACTCCAGCAGCCAGGTGAATTACATTGCTCATGACATCAGCTATAATGTTTCTGTGTGCCACCCAGGCAGTTCCCATGACTTACACATATGAAATATATCTAACATATTTCAATGGTTCATCTTGGAGGACTTCCCAAAGGGAAATAGGCAGGTACAGAGGCCAGTTTATACAGTTAACATGCAAGCTGGTAGTAAGTGCTATATGTAATGCTATCACTTTAATTGACTGCAATTGATGTCAGCCATGCTATGGAGACATAGATGATGTCTCTATCCACAACCCCCAAACCATGGCAGAGATACCTTAAAATACTGAGTATGCATGATCGTGGAATGAACACATTTTGGCCAACTGAAGAGATGCGTCTACTGTCTTGATGCATCTGGTGGGCACTGCTTCATGAATTACATACTTAATTTGCTGTGTTTAGCATATTGCATAACATGGCAGTGTGGAAACAGCTACAATAATGGCAAACCATCCAAGCAGGGCTCACCATATGTAGAGTAGCAGCAGCCAGGGAGCTGGGTGGACAGTTTGGGGATGAATAGGCAACAAGAGTACCACTTGCAAGACAGAGACAGTTGTAATATATTGCAACAGTAGCAAAGAAGCTGCTGCTGCTCCACAGCTCTGAGACATGATACAGGCAATGCAGAATAAAATGATGTATGCAGTTTTACACCCAGGCTATGTGAATCAGTTAATGGGCAAAACACACTGCGTAGCTCACATGCTGCAGCTTTGAGCTGGTAGCACTTCACTGTAGTGTAACCTATTGTATATCCATGCAGGTTAGAAGGTGGGTAGGGCACAGTCATTATTACTGCACAGGCAGGAGAAACACAGTGCCAAGTAACAACCACACTATCATATAGGCCAATGTCATGGAGGGTAGATGTGGTGGGCACACATTCTGTTTGAAGGTTGTGGGGAGTCAGGGACCACATTTCCCAGTGGCAGTATGGACCTTCTGAGTCATGAAATTTAACAATATGCACTGTGATAGCTGCTGGACTTTGGGTTCAGCAAGGTCTATGGTAAAGATACTTCTACTTGAATAAGAAGACAATATGAGAGCTTGCCATATGCCATGCTGTCAGTTTTATGATCACTGTGCTTCATTTGTATCAGGAACCTCATTTCCATGTCATTATGCTGTCATTTCCATATGCTGTACCATGTTGGGAGTTAATAAATCTTAGCATCCACTACCCAGATGACAGCCACAAGTGGGAATGGTGCAACATCTGCCTCCAGGAGGATATCAAAGCTGTTGAACTACTTGAGAGAGAGATTGCATGGCCTAGTAAGGTGTCACAGGTCTAAAGTCTGATAAGCATCAATAGTCACAATTATGGCACTGGCCACACCCAGGAGTGGTGGGATCTGTAGCCAGAGCCAACAGTGATGCTGTTTCAGGAATAGTCTGTGTCATCTGAGTATGCTTGCGACTGGACCCTTCTACTGCCATGGACACATTGCTTGTAGATGCTCAGTGTGGTTACCATCTGTCTTATGGAAGCACCAGTGAAAACAATGTTATCCACAAGTGATTGGAGCTGGGGTGTATGCTCCACTCCCCATACTCCTTGTCACTGGGCAGGAACTGCATGTCATCCTGCATGCCATTCAGATCTTGCACACTATTATAAAGACCATGTAATACAATCACCATCTCCATAGTGCTACCTGCAGCAGCTGTCTGCCTAGATTGCTAACCTGCCACACACACACACACACACACACACACACACACACACACACACACACACACACACACACACACACACACACACACACACACACACACACACACACACACACACACACACACACACACACACACATATCAGAGGCAGTACAACTGATGCATGCAATGGGGGCTGCATTCTCCTGCATAGACTGTGGGGGGGGGGGTCAGTTTCAGGACATCTGCCAACCACTGTTAAATCTGGGAGTCTGGCATATCCCTACACAGGAGCTCTACACATGAGGATATTTGGGAGTCTTTCCTTGTTAGTGTTACCAACAGTTTTACTGTGTCATCTGACTGTGTCGGGCATGCTGCCATCATCATCATCAGCCACAGGTGACCTACTGACATCAGCTATGTGGTATCTTTTTGTACTAGACTCTACACCAGTAGAACCTGAGAAGGCATAAAACAAGATACCATAGGCAGCACTCATACACATTTCTCAACTCCCCTCCCCTGTTGCAAAATTGCTGGTAGATGTCAAAATGTATGAATAGCTTATGAGCATATGCATACCTTGTTGTTCAGGGTGTTCCAGTTGTAGATTAGAAGTACCTGGAGGATAGGTATGCAAAAGTATGTTAGTGAATAAGGCCTGGCATATATAAACTGCACTGGGCAGTAAGATGCAGATATCTAATATATATTACTAACCTTGTGCACCCTTACAGACACTTGTGAGTCATTATTTACTACATCCAAATTACTGCCTGATAAACAAGTTCCCCTTCCCAGACAGAGGCATCAGAAATTCCACCACCTCTATCTATGAACTGCTTATGTGTTGGTGGGCCACCTCCTGTGGTGGACATGTCCTTGACTTAATTATGTGACTTGTTATTGGCACATACAATCATATCTGCTACCTGTTGTCACACCTATTGCAAATACCTATGATGGCTTCCCATACCAACTAATGTCCTGCATCATTTCTGCCACATCCGTTCCTGATAAACCATGTTTGTGTTACCTGTACCAAGGATTTTCATGCCAGGTATGCACAGTGCTTTCATTAACTCTTCATTCTCCCAAATGGTGAAATTTTCCAGCTGTTGTCCTATAGCATCATTTGTGCAGCTCTGGGTTACAGATGTCAATCAGAGAGTGTGTGTATGACTTCTGCTGATGTCTGTATAAATATGTGCATACTGCTCTCCTCCACCCATTTTCTGGCTTGTTAACTGTCTCCTGTAGTGCTGTGGCCATCCCTCCATTCCCATGCACACTACAGCCAAGGACATGTTGTCACATTACCCCTTTGTGCATCAGAGTACTATGTACTGATCCCTATAGTGGTCAGCAAATGGTGCCCCCTCCCCTTAAAAGGCACTGCCAAGTCTCACCCTAAATACAGGAGCCATCATGTCCTGTATGGCGCATCCTTCCTTATGTCTGCATAGCCCACAGTGTGCCCCCAGCTGGAAATGACCATGTCTTGCTATTGTGCTGTGTTCTCACATCCCCATATACTACCTCGGTATGTTCCTGCTGTAGCCATCCACCAGGATTGCTCAGTACGGTGCAGGGATACATTACTAGGTGCCTTGTCTCTATTCAGTATGCCAATCTCTAAGTCCAAAGTGATAGTCAGTTAAGTTTTGAAGTCCTGATTCTACAAGTGTTCTTGCAGAAAAAATATCACTGATTCTTCAGATTATGCTAATAATGGCCTTACAACACAACAATTACTCTAATGAGGACATTCACTGCACGTCTCTGAATTGTTGCCTTCTCTACACTGACAGGTGCTACCATGTGCATCCTAGGTCTAGGGATACTTGCACCGGGTCTATATTATAAAATCGAAATCCAATTTGAATGAACACCTTTTAGTCGAACTGTCTTGAGCGAAATCACGTTTGAGCGAACATCAGAAATCCAGAAACAGCCCTCCTTGAACTCTGTTTGTTGGCCAGCTGGAAACGATCTGTGACGTGTGCCATCACTGAGGAAGTAGGAAAGCCAGCTGGCACTTGTCATTGCAATCTTAGTGCACGGCAATGCACTGTCTATGTTATGCTAAAACCACAAGGCAATGCACCGTCTAAATTAAGTTAAAAACACAAATGCACCTAATATCCATAAAAACACAAGTGTTAAGTCACGTACAGGTGAACCATGTATATAGGTTAGTTATTACTGTGTACGATAGCGACTGACAGCTACGTAAACAATGTAAAGAACTACAGAACGTAATAAGTTAACCTGATTAACCACATCTGACAGTGATTAGCAACAATTAATTGGCATGTACACTGCTGTATATTATGTGCAGACTAGGAGCCTGAACCTGTGGAGAGTGTTCGGTCTGCTGCTATAGGAAGCAATGGCTGTAGCAGGCAATAACAGCCTAGAATTGATAGGTCACTTGGCTGAACCACCCACTAATGGCCCCGGAGTGGTAGGTAACCTGTATGGGAAAGTACAGGCACAGAAACGTAGAGACATGCTAAACGTAGACAGCTATCTGTACAACCTGGAGAAGGCAGTAAAGGACAGGAGGTACTGGTGTTGCCGCCTGAAAATGTCTGCAACCTGTAGAGGTAGGGTGATAACACGATGTGTGAATAATGAGGAGCAACTCATGAAATCAGCCACTCATAACCATGCTTCTGACCCTGTGAAGTAGACAGATATATGGCTTGCAGTTCACTGAAGGACAGAGCAACTACATCAAGGGCTACCCCTGCACTAGTAGTGGATGATGTGATAGGCAAAACACCAGTGGAGAGTACCACCTCACTACCTAGCAGAGGATCAATGCTGCAGCAGATTAATAGAGCTAGGCGTGCACACATCCGTAAGACAGTATGGGAGAACACTCTCAATCAGGTGTGCGTGAGTAGTTGTGACTTAAAATATGGCCAGTTCATACAGACATGCAAAGTTGGGTTGCACACCAACCTACATGTCATTGTTTTTCCAGTAAAGAGAACCTGATAGATCTATGTGAATCCCCTATGTGGTTTATGGATGGTGTACACCTAACAAAAGGGAGGCTGTGTAGGCAACTGTACACTATTCATGGACTGCTGCATTATGGTGATAATAGGAAGTCCCTACCCTTAGTCTATTGCTTGATGAGCAAAAAGTCATTCAAGGCATATAACTTCCTCTGGGAATGTACGTTCCAGGTATGTTTGACCTGCACTGCCAAGTTAAGTACCTATTGTATGATTTCGAATTTGCTGCTGTCAAAAGCATGACTGCCAATTTCACAGATGTCACTTGTAAAGGATGCCTCTTTCATTTCTCCTAGAATGTTTGGCATAAGGTGCAAGCCTTACAGTTGCCTACATTATATGGCAGCGATTCACAATTCCAGCTGTCCATAAAGATGTTGGTAGCCTTAGCATTCTTACCAGAGACTGACATTCTGCCTGCATATTCTGAACTGGTTAAGAGTTTCCTTTCAGAGGGTAAGGAGTTACTGCAGTACTTCTCAGACACCTATCTACTTGGCCGTCCATGCAAGCAGTACTCATGTATGAATGCCACTGCAACATTTCCACCCACATTTCCTATCAGCTTCTGGAACATCTCCTGCTTGAATGACCTATGCTTACCGAGAACTCAAAACTACGTTGAGGGCTGGCATAGGAGGATATATAGTCTGCTTGGTAGGAGGATGTCTGACATACCTACTGTTGGGTCCATTTTGGTGAGGGAGCAAAACCATGTCAACAAACTATGCCTAGAGCTTTCGACAGGCTATCCAGCATCTCCAAAGAAGAGGAAGACTATCGTCAGGCAACACCATTTGGAAAATATATTACAGAATAAGGGACAGTGTGACACCCAGTCACTACTGAAAGCAATTGCTCTTGCTTTGAAGGTGTGATACAGTCATGCTAAGTGTGTAGGAACTGTATTGTATGCTGCACATGTTGTATTTATTTGACATGCAACTCGTAATGGTGTTATTTATTGCCTTGCGTTTCCCATTTGCCTAATGTATGTGGCTGTGCAATGCAGTCTTTGTCCAGTATGTTTGTCTCATCAGCGGTCGCTGCAGGTTAATTTACATATGTGTGTTTGCACAGGGTGTTGATTTCTTTGCTTTGGGATCAAAGGTGTGATTAAAGTGTACAGAAATGTTATAACTGTGGTGTCATTCTATTATTACTTGCAACACAATGTTTACGCTTTACTTGCTGTGCACATTTTGATTTATTACATTACCATGTGCTGACATCCGCAGTATACTTATGTTTTACTTGCCGCAGTTTGATGTCTGGTTTGCTTTCTGACATTAGTGTGGGCTGATATCTGCAGTATATTCATGTTTTACTTGCCGCAGTTTGATGTCTGGTTTGCTTTCTGACATTAGCGTGGGCTGATATCTGCAGTATATTCATGTTTTACTTGCCGCAGTTTGATGTCTGGTTTGCTTTCTGACATTAGTGTGGGCTGATATCTGCAGTATATTCATGTTTTACTTGCCACAGTTTGATGTCTGGTTTGCTTTCTGACATTAGTGTGTGCTGATATCTGCAGTATATTCATGTTTTACTTGCCGCAGTTTGATGTCTGGTTTGCTTTCTGACATTAGTGTGTGCTGATATCTGCAGTATATTCATGTTTTACTTGCCGCAGTTTGATGTCTGGTTTGCTTTCTGACATTAGTGTGTGCTGATATCTGCAGTATATTCATGTTTTACTTGCCGCAGTTTGATGTCTGGTTTGCTTTCTGACATTAGTGTGGGCTGATATCTGCAGTATATTCATGTTTTACTTGCCGCAGTTTGATGTCTGGTTTGCTTTCTGACATTAGTGTGGGCTGATATCTGCAGTATATTCATGTTTTACTTGCCGCAGTTTGATGTCTGGTTTGCTTTCTGACATTAGTGTGGGCTGATATCTGCAGTATATTCATGTTTTACTTGCTGTGCTTTCAGACTGTGATGCACAGCTTACGCAGCTTACCGGGTGTTGGCTGACTAAAACAGTTCATGTAGGGTTGCTTCAACATTTCTGACGTTCGCTCAAAAGTGATTTTGCTCAAGGTGTTTGTTCAAATTGGATTTCAATCTTATAATATAGACCCACTTGCACCTACTAAACTCATGCACAAGCCTCTTATACATAGTACCATAGTAGTGTGCAACTGACATTTGGCAGCATCTCTTTATAGTGTTATGATGTACATCACATGACATCTAAACATCTTGCTCCCCACATGAACCTGTGTGACTGGAAATGGCTTCTTCATATTCTAGGAACAACAGTGCTTCTACCTGGTATCTGCAGAAGAACAATGTTTTCCTGTTTTAGTCCCCAAGGGGTTTTTAGGACCACCTGCTGAGCTAGAATGATGGGTCACTGTACTAGGCAGATGCCTGGTAGTGGTGATCAGTGCAGGCATTGATATAGTGACCTATGACAGTGCCATCTTGATCTGTTTTGAGAGAGGAATGCAGAGGTTAATGGAAGATAGAATCGGTGATTTGCTGTAGGGTTTATTATTAGCTTTTTTTCTTAGTCTGTTAACAAGAGCACCAGTGTACTGAGTTCTTCCTATTGTGTTTTACTTTGACCAAACAGTAGTTTGACAACATGTAGAATGTCAGTGGAATCAAGAGCACCTGTCGCAGGTGTGGAGGGTTTATACCATGTGCACTACTGCACCATGCAGCAGCCAGTTTATGGGTAACACATCTGTGTACTAATGCATTCTCTCTCTCTTTTTTTTCACTTCCTTCTGCAGTGGTGCTTTTATGGCTGCAAACGTGGAGTTGCAGAAGCTACCTTGGACTGTGCTAGTAGAAGCCAGTAACACTTGCTTGGAAAGGGTTATAGGTCCACCTGGCAGCATGGGGAGAGAACTTTTCCTGCTGACCATGACCATGAGGGCCACTTACCAGGAAGAGGAGGTTAAGGATCCTCTTCTGATAGTGACTTGGATGGGTCACCTGGGGACTCATGGTGGCAGTTGCAGATGCTGGTGTTTTCTGAGGTGCAGTAGCAATTGATCTCCTGACTCCAAACTATGGAATATCTCATAGCATGGCTGCATGAGTCGAATGAGTGTAAGCCCTCACCATCTAACCACTAGAAGTGCAATCTGTATATAACATCAGCCATGACAATGACTGATTTCTGTGTGTGCTAGCCTCTGGTCTAGTCTGGTATCTACCATGTGCCCAGTCCTATTCCCCATTGAAGAGCTCCCCAGCCTTATATAAGATTCCTCATACCTTGTTTTTTGTCTAATTCAACTTAACATTGTGTGTGTGTATGTGTGTGTGTGTGTGTGTGTGTGTGTGTGTGTGTGTGTGTGTGTCTGAATTTTATATTTTTTGTTTGCCTCTGCTCCTTCTACCTTCCCTTCTTTGTCACTTTCACAATTACTCCTTACTATCTTACCTACCTACTTCTTCCTTCTTACATTACACAAAGGTGTCCTTCCTACAAATATGTCACCCCCCCCCCCATTATGGTTGTTGTCATGTGCTTCCTCTCCTTACTATTTCCTTATTTTTATAACTTTCCTATCTCACACTTTTTTCCCAATGTATATGACAAATTTATTTGGCACTTGGCACTTTGCTGTGCTGGTCCTCTTTGCATTGTCTGCTACTAAGCACATGGCAAAATGTGGTAGTCTGTTAAAAACGTAAGAGTGCATAGCCTCTGGTATGCTTTTCTGCCTTTTTGCAATATTTGATAATCTGATCATGCACAATTTGATAGCACAACCTTTCACTACACCTGCTTAAGAGAGCTGCGTCTCCCCATAATGTGAGTTCACTACTTTATCTTTTCCTGGACTAGCAGTGCTATGAAAGCCCTGTTACCTGTCTCAGCAGCTACTGGTTGTATTGCTCTGCAGGCCGCTTACTACTTAGTGCTATGCAGGTGTGCAGTGTTTGTGTATGAATCTCAGTCAATGTAGAACAAAATACAGTAAAAGTAAACTAATAAATCACAGCAATCAGTAAATATGTGCACTTATAACTTATTGCCATTGGTTCTAAATACTACATAAGGTACATTCCAAGGCATCCAAGTTAAAGTATCACAACAAAAATTGAAGTCAGGGCTTCAAAGGAACTATAGTCTTAACTGCTCAGCATTAATAAAGTCCTCCATTAGTGAGTCAGTCAGGCAGTCAATAATGGTTATTCAGTTAAAAGCTGAACACGTGCATGCAGCAATATTACCAGTCTGTAGACAGTAAGATTCACATTTTATACTAATTCTTATTAGCTTCCTGACTGATTAACCTGTAACAGTGAGAGAGGTCTGTGGCAGAATTAAAGCTAGTGTCTATAGTGTTTGTTGTGTTTTTGACGGGGGTGAATATGCATATTTGTAATGACCGGAGAGTATAAATAGAACTTGCTTTGCATTTACTGCCATGTGGTTTCCTTTTGACAGCTCTAGTAACATAATTGTCTATATTATCTGGCATTCCCAGTGCTCTCTCTGCATCAGCCATGGTAGGTATTTGCCTAGGTTGCCTAACTACTAAACTTGACCTTGTTCACGAACGGTATATAGTAATTCTTTAGTTTTATTATACTCCATACATTTATTACATCTTCTAAGAAGGTAGCAATAATTAGTATTTCAGATCCTTGAAATGCAGGATGTGCACCCACTGGTTCCCATTTACTAGCTAGGACAAATGATCCACTCCCTTCAGAATTAGAGGTGATTGTGATTGAGGAATGATCCACTCCCTTCAGAATTAGAGGTGATCATGGAAGAATGACCCAATCCCTTCTAAAGCAGAGGGCATCATGGAGGTGGAATCATACCTCTCAGCCTCTTAGCACAAGAAATCTGGACAAAGCTTGACATAATGGGGGTGGGGGGTGGCAAAGCCCCAGAAATAGGGACACATAAATATTGCTTTTATAAACTTAGAAAGTTGCTAGAATAACATTTCTGTTAGCATGCATTTTCTTAATGATATGAAGTCTAAAACTCAAATACATGTCATTATTTAGTGACTTTAATCCTTAGATTATCCCAGTAATTTGTCAAAAAAACACATTTTTTATGAGAAACAGACCAAAAATATGAAGCAAAAATCTGGACAGTCTGTGAAAATCTCTACAGTTTAGAGGTATGGGTGGAATGATCCATGCCATTCTGAAGTAGAGGTGACAATGTAGGGGGAATGATCCAATCCCTTCTGAAGCAGAAGTGATAATGTAGCAGGAACAAATCAATCCTCTCTGAAGTAGAGTTGATCTGTGCCAGAGAAGAACCAAGGCAGATTTGGTTCAAACATGGAAGTGAATGCGAGATGAATGTGACACATTTAAATTAATTATAGTATGGGAGATGCGCCAAGTGTCATTGAAGGAACCAGCAACAGTAAATTAATTTAGACAATATAAATACAAGGGCAGTAATACACAAAATAAATGCAGGTCCAAATGAGAAGTATCAGCGTATAAGAAGTAAATACAAGAAAGGCAAAAAGGGAATATAAACTAGTCTTATCTGGTAGATGAAGGAACACAAGCAGTAACATATAGCAGTTAAGATGGCTGGGGAAAATGTGCATACATAAGCAGAGTTGCTAGACAAAATAGTGGTATGTTTTTGAAGCACTGCACACATAGTTGGTTAGACGTAATTCTGAAGCCCTTTTCCCTGAAATATACAGGGCAGAGGCAAGACAGAAGAGACAAATTAAAATCGAGCGGGTTCTGCTGTAGAAGCCTCATTAAGAGACCATTAATGTGTTCCCCTGAATCAAAGAGGTGAGACATACAGGACATTATACAGTATTTTTATATGAAAAATAAGTCAATAAAATCGAAGAGAGCAGCTTTTTTCTGATAAAGGCTCATACCTGAATATTATAACACCATATGAAGGCTAATGTCATAAAGTAGTTCTGAGATTATTTCTCTTTATGGGCTACCTTCAAGAATGACTCATAGGGTTAATTGTACTGACAGAATTCAGCATGCATTTCCTAAAGAAAGAGCATGTGTGTGTGTGTGTGTGTGTGTGTGTGTGTGTGTGTGTGTGTGTGTGTGTGTGTGTGTGTGTGTGTGTGTGTGTGTTTGTGTGTGTCTGTGTCTCTTTGCACGCGCAAGTGTTTATGTGTGTGTGTGTGTGTGTGTGTGTGTGTGTGTGTGTGTGTGTGTGTGTGTGTGTTGGATGGTTGCAGAGTTAGACTAATATTTAACCAAGGTTTGCTGCTTAACAAAACAGGTATGGAAATGAATAGATTGTGGGGCCATAGAGTCCTTATGTGTTACTAAGTTATCCAACTGTTTTGCTGAAGACTTTTGAGTCAAAGCAATGACTTTACCAATAGGTTTCTTGCATTTGGAAAAGTTGTGCCATGTGGAAGCAGTCTTTCTAAAGAGAGCTGAAGATTATTACCTTCTTTAGTTTTCTGTTAGGTACCAATGCTGACAGCATAGTTCTTTGTCCAATCAAACATCAAACTTGCGTTAAAATTCTGTGTTCGTGTAAGAAATGATTTACAAAACAGTATGCAAGGGAGCCATGATTGCATTGTTTGTTCCATTTACAAACCAAAAGACCATCCATACAGGATTGTTACAAATGCAGCTAAACATTTCAATAGGGACCATTTTAATTTAATTCTACATTGGCACCATTTAAAGGGATTTCAAGTGAATGTGCTGTTGCCAATTCCTCATCAGCATTGCTCTGGCCACTGCATAGGCCATTCGGCATTGCAGTAATATGATCCTAAATCTGCATTAAGCAACCCTAATGCACAAACATGATTCCAGATCTGCATCACACTGCCACAATGCACTAGTGAGATCCCAGATCAACATTACACTACTATAATATGATCCTAGATCTGAATCACACAATTATAGCATGACCCCAGATTTGCATCATACTACCATGATGCACTAGTCTGATCCCAGATCTGCATCATACTGCCATAATGCACAATCATGATTTCAGATCTGCATCATACTACCATAATGCACTTGTCTGATCCCAGATCTGCATCATGTTGCCATAATTCACTAGCCTAATCCCAGATCTGCATCACAATGCCATAACAAACTAGTCTAATCCCAGATCTGCATCACACTGCCATAATGCACTAGCCTAATCCCAGATCTGCATCACACTGCCATGACACACTAGCCTAATCCCAGATCTGCTTCAAACTACTATAATGCACTAGCATGATTCCCAGATCTGCATCATCCTCCTAAAATGCACTAGACTGATCCTGGATCTGCATTAAAATATTATAATTCACTAGAATCATCCCAGATCTACATTACACTTCAATAATGCACTAGCCTGATCCCAGATCTGCATCACATTACCATACTGCACGAACCTGATCCCAGATTTGCATCACACTACCATACTGCCCTAGCCTGACCCCAGATCTGCTTCACACACTGCCATAACACAATAGCTTAATCCCAGATCTGCATCACACTGCCATAACACACTAGCCTAATCCCAGATCTGCTTCAAACTACTATACTGTACCAGCTTGATCCCAGATCTGCATCACACTATCATACTGCACTTAGCCTGATTCCAAATCTGCATCACAGTACCATACTGCACTAACCTGATCCCAGATCTGCATCACACTACCATACTGCACTAGCCTGATCCGAGATCTGCATCACACTATCATTTTACCGTAGCCTGATCCCAGATCTGCATCACACACTGCCATAACACAATAGCTTAATCCCAGATCTGCATCATACTGCCATAACACACTAGCCTTATCCCAGATCTGCTTCAGACTATTATACTACACTAGCCTGATCCCAGATCTGCATCACGCTATCATACTGCACTAGCATTATCATAAATTTGCATCACAGTGGTGAGCCAGATTGTTTTTATGTTAAAATAATATCACACCAGAAAGAGACAAATCTAACTGCTGCACTTGAATCTGCAGGACCATTCTTTGATCTGGTAATCATGATTCTAGTTTTGAAAACTAAGTTTATGTGCAACAAAATATCAAACAATGCAGCACTGAACTGATTTAACTGTCCATTCCGTGCAACAGAGATGTTCTTGTGCCTGATTCCGTATGCACATTTTGAACACTGTTAGGTGAAGTAAGAAGTTGACTGGCATGTTAAGACTATACATTAGCTCAGAAAAATAAGTGACAGATTATTTTTTGCCCTCTGTCTGCTTATAAAAGCGATAAAAAATGAAATGTCGGTACTCAGCAATAGTGCTTGCATGATATCCTACCAGTGTCTGAGAGGCAATGAGCAAAAGAGAGAGTGACAGAGAATCAGAAACAAAGACAGAGAAAGGTTACATTGATTTGCACAAGATTGCCTAAATTGTTGGCCTGAATTCGTATTGTTGAATGAAACGGTGTGCTTCAGAAACTAAGACATTACCAAGTAACAAACTTATGTCTAGTTTCCATATGATTGTTCACTGCATTTTAAAATCTTGATCCTAATAATTATATTTCCATATTAGAAAATACAAATGTAGTACTCTCAGCCTGTCTCTGAAGACAGATGTTAGACTAGAACTAAATGAACCATTATTCAGAATAATCAATTTAAGTTTCCAAAGTGCCCCCATTTACAGCACCATTCCATTTTTATATTCAGCACATGGCTTGCACCCCTTCAGTAAGATGACATTTGCTGATGACAACTCTTGGTATGTGAGTAAAATCTAATTGACGAACGCTGTTCTAGTCACTAAATCTAGGTCAGGAGCCACCATGCAGCTAAAAGAATGCAAAAATTGGGATCAGCCACCCCCATGGTGTTTAAGTGTCAGCTTTATTAATGAGATGTCAGCAAAAGTAAAGGAAGCCTAAATACATTCTGACATGTGTAACATCTTACATATTTATTAAGCTTGTAATGTCAGCTATTTCAACTTCTAGCTTGCTGAGCACTATAAAATATATTTTAAATTATATTATAGTCAGGCTTTCTTCTGGAATGCACTGTGACTGTCAGTAAGCAATAGAAACGTTTCCTTATGGCTTATATTTAAATTGCAAAATGGTTTTAACTACAATGTTTTCAAAAACAGTGGCATACATATGCGACTGAATTTTATTAAAGACTGTTTGGTTAATTCTCAGATGACTCTTGTATCTCATCTCCTTAATTCACACAATAAAGACTTGCATGTATTTTTTTCTTATTTCCAGACCCAGCACCACCTATTATACAGGGCTGCATGGTAGGAGACCTCTCTGACAGACCCAGTGTGAGAAAGCACAGTTGTGACCAGTCTTGCATCTAGCATATTGACTTCTGTGGAAAGGTAATCGAGCTTCTAACGGTTGTCACTGCTGGGGGGGGGGTTGACATTTGCACTGATCAGACAGTGCCACAGGAAGACATGAAGTGCCTCTAGCAGCCAATTGAGTTCTGAAGCCACAGTACCAAAGCACCAAGGCTTTGGGAAATAACCTCTTATTGCATCCCAAATACCACAGATCTCCTTTTTATGTCAGTCTATGAGCTAGTTGTTATGCTGGGCAATAACTTCTGCCTTTTCTCATCTACATGTCACAAAGAAGAAAACAGAACTCAGAGAAGGAATTACTGAGACTTATGGAGCAAAGTGGAAACTGAAATATGTAATTGTATACTGTCAAAACAATGTGGCCATGTGGGCAAAGAAATGAGATGGTGGAGTTTGCATGGTTTCAAGGGCATGTAGAGAAAGAGAAGCAAAATTGAAATAAAATCTCATCAGAAGATTTTTCATCTACTAAGCTGAGTTTGCTGAAGCAACTCAAGTTATTCTAGTTTAGAAGTGACTGCTGGAAAAACAAGTTAAAACTCTATCCACAGCAGCAGCTGTCTGTCTGCTTGATAGAGACTGACCCAGTAAGCAAAAGTAAATCAATGAATAAATAAATCTGTGTGATTAAGATTTGCATTGTGAAGGAGTCAGGCTCAAATTTCTGACCTTAAATGAAGTATTACATTCTAAGGTCTTTCCTCATTCACAAGTTGATACATTCTGTTTTAAGCTTCTTGATCTAAAGTACATTTTAATGATAATTTTAGTTTTCTACCTATGAAACTCCACTGACCAGGTACTTATTTTTAATAACACAATATTAGAGCTCATGTATTTCACTAGATATGATTTTTGATGCAAAATAAGATCTGGAAAGAGAAGATTCTGGTGGGCATCTTAGTGTAGGTAGCAATGGCCATGCTGTAGCTTTTTTTCCCTATCTCATACCCAAATATATCTGGTATGGGAGAACTCAGTACATTCAGATAAGCTAGATCCTGTTTATAACAGCCCACTTTAATTTACAAATCTATTACCATGTCCTTTCAGAATTTGCAGAAATGTGATATAAACATTTGTGAGACACCTTACATTGCCACTGCTTTGACAGTCTTTCATAAACGTTTAGACGTCACATCTTTTCCCAGCATGCACTTCTTTACCTCCTTTATTGCTTAAATGTGCACTCTGTAGCTACTTTGTTCCATTTACTCCTGTAGAACAAAATAGCCCTTTTTCAGTTGTCTCTGCTTTTTCTCTTTAAATTGTCCCCTTCTGCTGCTAACCTACTTATTCTCTATATCACCTCCTTCTCTCCTTTCCATCGTCACATTGCCTTCGTTATGTTATTCATCTCTTCCTACTTTTATCCTATGTCATTTTCTATGTTTTACAGTAACAATTTCTGGATACTTGTGCTTTGTATTCAGTGTATGTGTTTTGCTGCATATAGCTTCTGACTCTCTGTTGTATTGTTATCTGCCTTTTAGCCCATACTATGCCATAAAATGGTCCTCAGATAGGTGCACTTACCCATTTACCAACAGTGACATAAATAAATAAAACAGATGAAAGGTCTCAGTCCTCTAAAAGAACTGATGAAAGCTTTTAGCAATTTGATTCAACATCTCTCTGTCTCCTGTTATATTATTAATGTAACAGACATGTCACTTCCTCCTATGTGTCAATGGAACAAGTTCAGAAATTTCTGCTAGGAAAGCTATAAAAGGGTCATAGGTTCATAAGTAGGTACTAGGCTATCTGCCTGAAGGCATTTATTAGCCTATCCAGAATGTGTTGGCTTTCACTGCCCCCTTAGATTAGTTCTCTGTGCCTCTGTCCAGCAGAGCCACTGAAGTGATCCTTGGGGTAAACCTTCTGTTTCCCATCCACTCGTCAAGGTTTCTCTTGAAGAGTGTTACTGAGGAGCTCTGCCTGATGTAGATTGGAATCTTATTCCAAAGCATGGGAAGTCTCTGGGACAGGAATCTATCCCTCCAGCATGTCCTATTTATTGTTGTGGTGAGGTTTAGATCTCTAGAGCGTGTAGCTCGAGGGGATATGATTTGAGGCCAGTGATCCTATTGATGAGTTACTCCTGTGGTCTGTCCAGCTGGTGCAGGTGTCTTGTAAAGTACATCCCAAATGGGGCATTGTACTCTATAATGGGTCTGATGAGTGAGTAGAGGGGCACAATGACCTCTTTTGATCTGGATGCAAACCCTTTTGTGATTAGGTGGGCCACAAAGAAGGATTTTCTAACCACTTTGGCAATGTGATTATCAAAGGAGAGATTACTGTCTTCTTGGGTCCCCAGATCCCTTATTATGTCTTCCGTATTTAGGGGACTACCACCTATGTGGTAGTTTGTAGGTCCTTTGTTTTTTTTCCAAAGGGGATGACTATGCACTGACAGTGTTGTCACATGCTCTCAATAGCCTCCCAGTAACTTTTCATCTGAGATGTAGACGACTTCAGAATGTTTAATGTTTTTTTTTTTCACTTTTATTTTTTTCCTTACATTTACTTTTATACTTTATCTGTATAGTAGTTGCTGCTATCTGCTTCCTGTTATACATTATC
The DNA here is from genome assembly GCF_019279795.1 of Protopterus annectens. Taxonomy (NCBI): domain Eukaryota; kingdom Metazoa; phylum Chordata; order Ceratodontiformes; family Protopteridae; genus Protopterus; species Protopterus annectens. The sequence goes on along the minus strand of NC_056727.1, from coordinate 319,599,371 downwards.
TCATTTGTAACACTGAGGAGCATCATTTTATTTTTTAATTTAAACTTTTCTTAATATACAAAAGAAAACAACCTTAAATGAATTAGTGTAAACAGTTGATTGAAAACTGAGCAGGTTATTAATAGTTAAGCTTGTGTGCCATCAATTGTTCTTGGCTGCATGACTATTCTTGAGTAAAGTACTAGTGCCAAAGCCTAACCGTGGCACACCATTTAGTTATACTGGTCACTAGTACTCTGTGTCTGCATTTCCATCAGTAGCTTATATTAACTTACTAATCAAATACCACAAAATGCATCTGGCCACGGTTATTGATAGCTCACATCCTTTTTTCCCTCCTGGCATCGCTCACATGTAGTTGTGCATCATACGTGGGAAGGATCAAGTACATACATGCTTGTTCTTAGCATATTATAGGTTCATAGATTAGTACTAGGCTAACTGCCCTTTCGAGCCATTTTAAGCCTAGTCAGTTATCCCTTGTGAGACTCCAGCCCTGCATCTTGTGTTTGTAAGGCAAACACCTTAACCATTAGGCCACCCTCCCAACCCTAAAGTGCAGATTTCATGCATTGACCGGGAATTGAACCCGGGTCAACTATTTGGAAGGCAGCTATGCTCAGCACTATACCACCAATGCTACTATGCCACCAATGCTACACAGTGTGTTACACAGTGTTTGTCTTTATGGTATCATAATCCCCATATTGTTGATGTGAATCTAGGAAAGAAGGAACATGATAAGATTTCATGTCCCAGTTCCACAGATCTCAGGGTTTTCAGAGCTGTGACCTAAATTCTAAACAATGTGTAGGCCACAGTGGTGCAGCGGTTAGCATTGTTGCATCACAGCAAGAGGTTCTCCCGTTCGATTCTCGGCTGGACCGCCTTCTGTGTGGAGTCTGCATGTCCGCCCCACGGTCGAGTGACATTAAAGACATGCAGGTAGATGCGAGCATGAATGGGTGTGGCTTCTTTGAAGGTTGCGCATCAGGCTGGCAACTCGGCAGTTTCACTGTAGCGACCCCTAACCGGGAAAAGCCGAAAGACATTAGTTTTAGTACTGTTACACTTGTGCAGCTTATTAATTAGAAACATATCAAATATGTCTGTGATTTATTTCATGTCTGCCAGTGCTGACTTGGCACTCCTGCTTGGAATAGTTCACAGTATTCCTTTTGATTTTTACTGTTTTATTCAGCACTGATTTATTTTTTTTGAGCTGCATATACATACATTTGTAACTACAATAATGATAAAAATGCATTTAATCAGTGGAATAGGTCTTAAAATCAACTTATTTTCTATATTCAGGACAAAACGGCACTGCTGTTTGCCAAAGGACAGTCTCATAAAATATTGAAGAATCCTGAACAAAAATTGTGAATCTGAACTATGAAAGCTGAACATCATACCATAAAACAGAAAAGCTGATAAATCTATTCAAATCTAAAAGATTTTACATGTTTAGGAATACAACCCTCATAAACTTCTAGTGCAATCACAGAATAATAATGCCAGGTTTCTGGCAAGGCCATCAAAATATGCCTTCCATTCTGGTAGCAACTTCTGTATTGCAAAGAAACTTTGACAATGAAGAATGAATCGTGTCAGTAACTCTGAGTACAGTCCAGGAAAATACAACAGCTGCAGAAAACCCCACAGAAGTCAAAAACTCTAATTAACTGAAACAATTCCTTTAGGATTATGTAATATCTAAATGCATACATTGAAGAAAAACAACACAAGAACAGCAACAAAGAAAAAACAATTACATTAAAACATTTCAGACTGTTGACTGAAATATAAGAAAAAAAAGTCACACATGCATTGTATAACAGCTGGTTGTTGGTATTACAGGTTTTATCCACTGCTGATAAGGTTTAAAGTTTATTGGTCATATTCTGAAGCAAGTCTAAGAAACAAACTTTTGGAGTTGAAAATAACCTCCTCACCACACACAATATCAAATTATATGTTTCTTGATGTGAAAAGTGTTTTGATTATGTATTTTATTTTGAAGATATGGACGCCCCCGATTTTGTTTATCAGAGCTGGAACTGCCATGACATTATAGGTTCATAGGAAATTATTAGGCTAGCTGCCCTTGCAGGCCAATTTAAGCCTATCCAGTTTCCCTTTTTTGTGCTCAAAATAACCTATCCCTTTTGGTTATAGACTGGCCTTACCCATCCCATGGTTGTATGGCCATCATGAAAGACTCAACCCACAATGCTTCACTACCTAAACATATGCATAAGCTACAGTATCGGTATGATAAATGCATTGGTAGTGGATTCTTAATTCCTATAAAGACAAGTTGTCAACTAGTTCTTGCAAGTGGAACAGTTTACCTTGAAATTATCAAGCGATGATGTAGTACTGAAACCACAATGTAAATAAGAAGCTTCTCATCTAAGGAGGAAAATTATTTTCTTACTAATAATGCCTTGTAATCATAGGTAAATAGTCACTTGGTATTTGCTATGACATTATTTTTTTTAGTTGTAACTAAACACAAACACTGAACAAACAGTAAAAGTAAAAAATCAAACAAAGCCATCTGATCTTCAGTTTTTGTAAACTTGCTTATGTTTTTAACATGAAGAGCATAACAAGAAATTAAATTGACTGTAAAACAAGGATGCTTCTAAAAGTGACTGTTATACTTTAGTCACCTGGGCTTTGACTGTGTGGTTAGACACATCCCACCTGAGAATAAACCTGTAATACAAAACTATTCTAATGATTACTGCACATAAGTGTAGCACATGGAATGCATTTCAGTTTTGTCATTCTGTTTCGACAATAAGGAAGGCAGCATTGATGCTTATTTAATCTATGTCTCGTGATTTATATATTGCAATGAAAGACCATACTCATGCATAGTGCATAGAATGATGCTGGATAACATCTTTTTGAAGAGACTGGGTTAGTGGTTGCCATCAAACAACATGAAACATTTTCTGGAAAGTAATTTGCAAGTGGATTGTAATAAGACAATTAAAAGATGAGAATTCAGACTATTTAAAAAAATGTCTAGTTCCACCCTACTATCTGTTGTGGTACGCCTTCCAAAGCTGTTGTATTATATTAATAATTCTAAGCAGTTATTACTTACAATTCAGATTCAAGAGATGGATTTCTAGGCAACAACTTGCATATTTAAGCCAAAGTGTAAAAGGTCATAGTGTTATGGTCAAAAGTAGCAAAACTTTTATTCTGTGCTGTCATCAATCAAATACTTTCAGCTTAAAAAGTACCTCTAGTAAAGCTGTTAGATGCTACAATTGAAATGTTGCTGTTTTATGCAGGGCATACACAGTAACCCTAGCAGTTCTTAATTGCCGCAGGAATCACTGCTTTACCCTATATATCTTTCAGCTCACACAGGTCTCAGATCTCAGTTCATAAATCTAAGAATATAATGTATATGGCTAAGTTGGGTATACTGCACAGACTTGAGTATTTGGGAGATACCATTTTGAGGAAATGTGGAATACAGTCTGAAATAAAACAACAGATTAATGAAATTCACAAGTAAAAAGTCAAAGCTGTGTTAACAAAACTGTTGATTTATTCAGAAATTGTTCTAACTCTAAGGATAGCCATAGTGTTACCTCCTCAAGGGCAAACAAACTTGTTGCTTTCTTATGAAACATTGTAAATCTAGATGGTCTAGGATTCTTATTAGATGTTTAAATTGCACAGTAAAACAAATACAAAATCAATGAATAATTAGAAATATGCATATTTCTGATCCTGACTCAAGACAGCCTTATCAGTTGATCCAATTGCCCATAGCCATGCTCCTTGCTTTCTCTCAGATGGTCAGAGGGCAGGAATGTAACTCAATGAGTAGCAGGAAGAGGTTATCTAATTGACTAATGTGAGCAAATAGCCTCCTGTCAATAAACTCCCCTACTAGGTCTGTCAGCTGCCAGTGGGCGAAAAAGCTGTTACCTCCACTGGCAATGCAACCTGCAGGTACTAAAGTGACATGGTCGAGTGAAGGGCTGTCTGATGCGAGAGGTGTGGATGTGATGGCAGCAGCCTCAACCAAAATGTAGTGGGTGTGTCTGATGGTTGTGGTGTCACCACCTTTGGAGGATGAGAGGCCTTGCTTGTGAGATGCTTGTGAGACGCGTATAGGTGTAGATGCTGCTGCATATAACTGTAAAGTAAATGGAGAGAAACAAAATAATAAATGTATGTCATAGAAAGGATAGTGAGAAAAGTGGATAGTGAGAAAAACAGATTCAATGTAAAATTCAGGTCATCCATATCTTTACTATGATAATATTATAAATATTGTACTCAAATGATTGACCACCATGCACTCCATGTTACAAGGAAGACAGTCTTTAATGTGCTGTGTTCCTTATACAATCAAACTGAAGCATGGAGTCAAGCACACAGTATTGGTATTTGTCAAACAAATGTGCAGATGCAAAGAAAACAACAGGTCAGATGTCTGTTTCCCTGCAACATTACAGATACTGTACTCAAAGGAGCAGCAAACACCCATTGCAGATTATCAATAATGGCATGAAACATGATGGATGTTGGGAATTGACCCCCACAGCCATCATATCCACTTAAAAAGGCAAATCATTAACATGTTTACCACCCACTATCCATTCTATCAGCAGTCTCCCCTCTTTTAAAACCTCACTTCACTCACACCTAACTTCACAATGGAAGTGCTCTTGCTCCCATCCTACCTGATCCTTCTAATACCCTCCTCACTCTCCTACAAACTAAATCTTCCATCACAGCCCCCTCATCTCTTTTGAGTATTTTACCAACTACTGAACAGTTATCCCTTGCATAAAAAAAAAAAGTTTTTTTGTATTTTTATTTGCTCTCTATTGAAATATACTTGATATATTCTTGTTAAGTTCCATATTTACTCTGTATTCCTGTAAATCTTTTTGTAATGTGTATGTAAAATGTGTATTTTTTATGTGTATATGTATTTTTCTGGAGCTTTTCTCCCCAGGACTCCATTGAAAATGGGCTCTGTGTAGCCCAATGGACTATCCTGGCAAACAAACTGCAAATAAATAAATAAATAATGCTGAACTATTTGTATAACCTGACTGAGCTATCCAATGAACACAGACAAATGTACCAATAAAAAGAAAAAAATATAGCTCAGGCATATACTTATATTATGATGTTGTAGGCACTTCACTCAAAATTTCACCAAATACCCACATAAAATTACTGCACTCAAAAGAGCAGCAACATTCAGCCCAAACTAGCAGTGAGGGCATACTATACAGCCAAGAGAGGAAATCAAATTTACAACCATCATCACATATGTCTTAAAGGTAAATAATTATCATGTGCTGAAATGTGTACAGCCTCATGAAAAGCTGCAACCAAGCACAGTAATGGCATGTGGCGGATAGAAAGAAAAAATACAGGTCATACTTTTATTTCCCTTATAATGTTATGGTACAGTACACAAAGGTAAAACAAACACCCACACCTTGTTATCAATGATGCCACCGTAGACAACAGAGAAAGGAATCAAACCCATACCCATCCAATCTAAAAAGCAAATGCTTAACATGTAGAGCTAGTTGCAGAATTGTGCAAAAATATGCATGCATAGAAATGGTAAAAGCATCAAACATTCATACAACTACCCCTGAACTATGAAATTTAGCATAAAAGTGTCAGTAAGACTACAGATATAGTACCAGACTTATTTATTTATTTACACAAGCAGCAAACAAATAAATCCAAAATAGCCCAAATATATATATATATACAAGCTGATAAGTTCATCAGACTGGTCATTCAACCAGCAACAACACTTAAATACTTTAATTCATTACAAGAACAACCAATCCTACCACTCAAAATTAATTCAGCACTCAGCAATCAATTAATTACTATGGCTATGTTTTGCCCTTGGTTAATTGCTAAAGTCAAAAAAGTTCTGAAAAATTCTGTTTAAAAACCACATACACCAAAATATAAAGGCAAGGACATGTGGATGAATATAAATAAAATACATAAAAAGTCTAAATACATATGCTCATGTTCCCCATTTAGTAACTACTTATGTGCATAGATATAAACATAGAAATATATATATAAAAAAAAAAATATATATATATATATAAAAGTATAAGCAGTACACACTCAACGGCTTAATAAATACATATATTCTGCCTAATAAATGCGCATGTTGTCCACCTAGTAAATACATATACTTTAAAACTGCTTAAAGTTGTTTTTGCACCTGCACTTTTTAAGTTTCTCCTGTTTGTTGCATTTACCTGTTGAGGCTACACACTCAAGTGTGCTAGCCTGTGTTACATATTTACTGCATTTTCCTGCTATTTGTTGAAAAAAAGAAAAACAAAAAAAAAAACAAACAAAAAAAAAATTATCCTTGTTTCCCATCTTTCCTGACCTAGAGTAGTCCAAATACAGGCTTTGCTGTATTCTGGACTTTTGGAAAGTTCCTGTGTTGTCCATTTCCTTTCTTGGATAGAAGGAGGTTTCTTTGTTCACCAGTGGCAGTGGGGAACTTAGAGCAGCCTATCTATCCCTGGAGGAGTGTTCCCAGCACAAGAATCTGGTAGTCTATTGGCCATTTTGGGCCAATTTCTAGCTCTTTCAAATCCCCCTGTATAAAACCCGCTTTGGTGAGGTTTTTGCGCTTGTTACTACTCAGCCAAGCTCCTCTTGGTCCTGCAGAGTGGTGCTAGCAGCAGAGAGGCTAAAAGAGCAACTGCTAACCTGATAAAAGTGTTTTTTCCTGCTACTACCTGGGCGACTGTCCGATCTAGCTAAACTGCAAATATTTCTGCTTCTTGAACTGTTTTAAACTGTCTAAAGTTGTTTTTGCACCTGCACTTTTAAAGTTTGTCCTGTTTGTTGCATTTACTTGTTGAGGCTACACACTCAAGTGCGCTAGCCTGTGTTACATATTTATTGCAATTTCCTGCTGTTTGTTGCAAAAAGAAAAAAAAAGTTATCCTTGTTTCCCATCTTTCCTGACCTAGAGTAGTCCAAATACAGGCTTTGCTGTATTCTGGACTTTTGGAAAGTTCCTGTGTTGCCATTTCCTTTCTTGGATAGAGGGAGGCTTCTTTGTTCACCAGTGGCAGTGGGGAGCTTGGAGCAGGCTATCTGTCCCTGGAGGAGTGTTCCCAGCACAGGAATCTGGTAGTCTGTTGGCTGTTTTGGGCCAATTTCTAGCTCTTTAAAGTCCGCCTGTATAAAACCCGCTGTAGCGCGGCTTTGCGTGATTTTGTGCATAGTGCTTCATCGAGCAGCGCTGCTTATTTGGGTTTGAGCCTTGGAACTGATCTAGTTCTCATAATAAACACCCTATTCCTATGCTAAAGCCTAGCACTTGCTCACTAAAGCAATTATATAAGTCAGCACTAAAAAAATTAAAAGCACTACACCCTCACAAACTCCCCTTGAGTAACTTGTTCCCCATTGGCCTTTTTTTCAATTATAAAGGAATTCCCAATACTATTCTAGCATGTCCAAAGGTCAGTTGTCAATCTCCTATCCGGTCCAGCTGGTGAACCTGGGAATCTTGAGGCAATGTTACAACTGCCTAATGTACACAGACAACCCTCTCCTCCTCCCAACAAATTCCAACACGTGAGAGATGCAACCATATAGCCAAACTGGAGGCTAAGCTCTCTCAACTCAGTACTGGCGTAACCAGTCAGGAGGAGAAGGAAACCACACTCACTACAATTCCAGTCTCACATAGACCTACCACGACAGCAAACCAAACACATAAACACACAAAAACATACTTGGAGGCTCTAAATAAAAATCTGCCTAAACAGCAGAGACCTCCAAAGCAGACACCCAAGTAACCGCTACCCCAAAACAAAACACATGCAGCACATAGCTCACAAAGCCAGTGTGCCGAACAGTCACAGCCCTTAAGGCTAAACAACACACCTGATACACTTGTAATAGGTGACTCTATCATCAGGCACAATGACGTCCCGCTCACCAGGCTGAACAAGGAGAAGGTCACGGTGAGCTGCCTATCGGGTGCTAGGATACGCCACATAACACAAGCACTCAGGTCACTGGAAGGCAAGTATAAATATGACTCAGTCATTGTCCATGCTGGTGTGAATGACCTGAGACGTACCTCCCTGGACTACATGAAAAGAGACATAGAGGAGCTCTCTGGGCATGTAGCCCAGGCCGGTATGACCCTGACCTTGAGTAGCATCTTACCCTCACCAAGAATGATGCCACAGTATGAAGACAAGATTATCAATTTCAACAATTGGCTTAAGTATTGGTGTCATTCAAAGGGGATCCAATGCCTGTCAGCCTGGGATAACATGCTCGGCAAGCCACGATGCTTCGCTAGGGACGGCTTGCACCTGTCACCCCTGGGCTTTCGGATATTGGCAAAGGCTCTTGCTACCCCCATAGTGCCTTTTTTAGGCAAGGCTCAAAAGACAAACCCACCTCCATAGGTATCACAAGGGATAAGAAACTAAGAGTAATGCTACTCAATGCCAGAAGTCTAAACCTCAAGATGCACGCACTCGAAACTCTCCTTAGCATGGAGAACATCGATATCTGTGCAGTAACAGAAACCTGATTCAAGGCTCTCGAGAGCACCTCAGCACTACCAGGTTATACCTCATACCATGCTTTTCGGCCCCAAAACTTGGACCGAACCACAAAAGGAGGGGGAGTATCAATATTCGTCAAAGATACCCACACCTCCAGGTTGGTGGCACATAGACTATCCATGTGCAACTAACAGTGGGTAAAACTGCCTTCCAGTTTATAGCCTGCTAGAGACCACCCTCCCAAACCCAGGAACCCCACTCGGCCTTCCTGAGAACACTGGAAAATATGAAGGTCTCTCCAAACACCATTATATTGGGTGACTTCAACTACCCAACCATAGACTGGGAGCATTACTCTAGCTCCAACACCCTAGACCAAAGGTTCCTAGAATTTATAAACTCAAATGCTATGGAACAACTTGTTACCACTCCCACAAGAGGGGAAAACATACTGGACCTGATCATCACCAACATGGGGACTCTATGCTCCAGACCAGAAGTGTATCACTCACTGGTAAGATCAGACCATAAACTAATCTCACTGGATATTCACATCCCGACCCCACCCCATGCCCAGAAAACCACAGTGAAAAACTTCTCTAAAGCAAATTTCACACTCCTCAAAACCGAGGTGGAATCCTTCAAAGCCCCCGGGCCTCTGGATAATATGGCCCAGACCACAAAATCCTTTATAAACGCATTCTATGAACACCTCCAGGAATGCATGGATCATACATTCCCAAATAAAACCAAGACCCAATCCTCCAAAGGCAGACGTCCTGTCTGGTGGACCCCAGCCATAAACAAACTATACAAACTATACAATAGAAGGAGGAAGCTACTACATGACAGAGCAAAATCCCAAAAAGGGAAGGCATCTCTGATCAGTATTAGCAAAAAACTACGGGCACTCATAAAATCGTCTAAGGCCAGCTTCGAGAGAAAAATTGCACAGGACACTAAGGATAATCACAAGGCTTTCTTTAGTTATGTTAGGAACCTGGGTGGGAATTCCCAGATATGCTCAGAATTAGTCCAAAATGACAAAAAATACACTGAACCCACAGACATTGCCAACATCCTAGCTGACAGGTTCAGCACAAACTTCTCCCCCCCCCCTCCCCACCAAAAGGGATAATATCTATCCCAGCAGAGTGCTGCTCCTCTGACATCTCAGATGCTCAGGTAAGAGCTGCCCTCTCCAAAGCAAGAAACACAGCATCAATGGGACCAGACGGTGTCCCGGCTGGCGCCCTACTACATGAACTCCAAGAAGAGCTAAACCCAAACCTAAAACTACTGTTCAATCTCAGCCTTACTACAGGATATGTACCCAAAGAGTGGCGTACAGCAACAGTGGTCCCTCTCCACAAAGGAGGTGCCTCAACGGATCCTGGAAACTATTGCCCCATAAGTCTCACTAGCTTGGTCTGCATAGCTATGGAAAGGATCATCATGGACCTTATAAATAAAGATATTGGGGACCTACAGACACTGGATCCTACCCAGTTCGGCTTTGTTAAGGGCAGATCCTGCCTCTTAAACCTGGTCAATTTCTTTGAAACAGTCACCAAGGCCATTGACAAGGGGAAGGTGGTCCACACAGCCTACCTGGACCTCGCAAAAGCCTTCGATACAATACCCCACACGGGCATTATAGATAAGCTCACCAGCTTAAATATAAACCCCTATGTCACTAGATGGGTTGCAAACTGGCTCAAGGACAGAACCCACATGGTTAGAATAGCTGGAGCCATGTCAGACTCCAAACCAGTTACAAGTGGCGTCCCACAAGGCTCAGTCTTGGGACCTCTCTTGTTCGGTATATATTTCTCGGAGGTACAGGCCAACATGGAAGGACTGTGGCTGACCAAGTTCGCAGATGACTGCAAACTTGGCACCATAATAGACTCTCCAGCTGACACAAGCATTCTCCAAAAGGGCCTCATAGAAACAGACAACTGGTGCCAGAGCCATGGCCTCAAGCTAAACGCCAAAAAGTGTATAGTCATCCCCTTTGGCAAAAACAAAGTGCCCACAAATTACCACATAGGTGGTAATCCATTAAGTACAGAAGAAGTAATTAGGGACCTGGGGACCCAAGTTGATAGCAATCTCTCATTTGACAACCACGTGGCCAAAGTGGTTAGAAAAACATTTTATATAGCCCACCTAATCATGAAGGGATTCACATCTAGATCAGGGGAGGTCATCGTGCCTCTTTACTCATCCCTCATCAGGCCCATAATTGAGTACAATGCCCCTTTTGGGATGTACCTTGCCAGACACCTGCAGCAACTGGAAAGATCCCAAAAGTACCTCACCAAGAGGATCAAGGGGCTCAAACAGATGCCGTATGCTGCCCGGTTAAAGAAACTCCAGCTCTACTCAGTGGCATACCGCCTGCTCAGAGGCGATCTGTGCCTGACTTATAAAGCCATGTCCAACCCGGAATTAATGGACATGCTGCACCTCAGAAAATCCAAATCCCATCGAGCTACGAGCTCGAGGGACTTAAACCTCAGCACTGAAATAAATAGGACATGCTCGAGGGACAGATTCATAACCCAGAGGCTCCCTTCACTCTGGAATAAAATCCCAGTCCAGGTTAGGCAGAGTCCCTCATTGACTCTCTTCAAGAGGAATCTTGATGAGTGGATGGGAGATCGTAGGTTTACCCCGGGTATCACTTCTGTGTCACTGTTAGACAGAAGCGCAGTATACTAACCTCGAAAAAGGGCATAGCAAAATTAATTTAAAATGGGTGGCGAAAGCCATACACACTCTGGCTAGGCTTATAAATGCCCTAGGGCAGATAGCCTAGTATGAACCTATGAACCTATGACTACACATATCTCAACAAATGCTTGTCTTTAATGATATCTATGCTAAAAACAGCTCAAGAAATACTGTCATATTGACCCAAAGCCCTGCATGTGTTTATGTGGTCTTCTCATGTTAAAACATTTACTGAAATTGTATTATTATTTTTATTTTATTTTAACCTTCTAGATTTTAGCACTGGCGTCAATGGAACACTATCATTCAAACCCAAACCTCTATGTGCTCCTAAATGCAAAATCCATTTTACTTCCATATTTTTGGTAGTATTGACTATGTCCCCCATCCTATTGCTAACATTCTGAATGTGTAAAACCTGAAACAAAAATATATGGTCATCCCCCTTATCCAATGTATGCTTAGCCAAAGCACTATATAGTTGCCCTTTTCTAGTGCAGTAAAGGTGATCCCTTATCCATTCCCTAAGGTGACGGTTAGTTTTGCCAGCATAGAAATGGAAACATTGTGCAGTCAGCTACATACACTACATTCTTAGTATTACAATCAGCAGAATTCCTTGCCTCCCATAGATGCCCTGTTTCAGGGTGCTTAAAAAACTTTGATTCATCTATATAAATGCACTGTGTACATTTTCCACATCTATGAGTACCGTTCACTATGCTATCCATCAGGACAGGTGTCTTTGGATAGCAAAGCTGCTGTTTCAGATTTTTCTTAGTTCTAAATGCAAAATGTGGTTGTCTACCCACTATGTTAGTGGGATCCTCATCTACTAACAACATATGCCAATTTTGTCATATGATGGTTTCAAAGCTTTTCACATCCCTTGTATATGGTAAAACCATCGGAATGCATGGTAGTACACTATTCCTAATACCTAACCTGTTACTACCTACTCTATCAGAGTAATAGGGCTTAGCTTTACCTTTTCTTTCCTTGTGTACATTATGGTACACCTTATCAATTTCATGTTCACTATACCCCCTATTAATGAAACCTGTTCTTAGCTTAGTTAACTAATTTCTATACACTTCCTCTTGATAACATAGGCGAGATGTTCTCATTGCCTGACCTCTGATTATGTTAGGAAAAATCCTATGCATGCTGTTTCTATGTAGAAAAGATGGTCTGTAACATTGTTTCCTATGTAGTTTCGTAAATCATTGGTCATTTTCTCTGTATATGGTAATGTCCAGGAAGTCTAAACTCATCTCAGAACAGTTCATCGCGAACTTTAAAAAGTCACTGATAGTGTTCAGGTATGCATACAGGGATTTAAATTGTTCACCATCACCATTTCAAAAAATAAAAAGATCATCTATGAAATACCTGTAAAAGGCTATTTGGGGATTACCTAATAGATGTGCATATTCCCAGTTAACCACAACCAGGTTTGCATATGTGTTGGCACAACTTGTGCCCATGGCAACCCCTGACAACTGCTTGCAGCATGTGCCATTGAACATAAATATGTTATGCTCTAGGACCAATTCTAGTAACATACAGTAAAAGCCTATTTTAGTATTAGAAAACTTTCCCCTGCCTTGTCAACACTGATTTCACCATGCTTATCCCCTGGTGATTGGGTATACTTGTAAATAAAGACACTGCATCTAGTGTGGCCAGTATCCCCATATCTGCTGTTCCCATTTGCTTCACTGCCCCATAAAGGTCCACTAAGAACTGTTTTGTGTCTTTCAAGACATATACATATTCATTAAGTGCTGTTTTCAATTCCTTAGCCAGGTATATAGAGATGGGTACTGTTAGCCATCCTGCCCCTGCTACTATAGCTCTAAATTTCAGGTTATATGGGTTTTTGTGTATCTTGGGGAGGCCATGGATTTGAGGTATGAGTGGATTTTCAACACTGAAATAATTAAAAAGATCTTTGCCTAATAGTTCCATACACATGCATTCATATAAAAGGTTTCATTAATAGGGGGTATAGTGAACATGACATTGATAAGGTGCACTAAGCATACATTGGAGAAGGGGGATGACCATATATTTTTGTTTCAGGTTTTACACATTCAGAATGTTAGCAACAGGATGGGGGAACATAGTCAATACTACCAAAAATATGGAAGTAAAATGGATTTTGCATTTAGGAGCACATAGAGGTATGGGTTTGAATGATAGTGTTCCATTGACGCCAGTGCTAAAATCTAGAAGGTTAAAATAATAAATAAAAATAATAATACAATTTCAGTAAATGTTTTAACATGAGAAGACCACATAAACACATGCAGGGCTTTGGGTCAATATGACAGTATTTCTTGAGCTGTTTTTAGCATAGATATCATTAAAGACAAGCATTTGTTGAGATATGTGTATTAAAGTATATGTATTTACTAGGTGGACAACATGTGCAGTTATAAGGCAGAATATATGTATTTATTAAGCTGTTGAGTGTGTACTGCTTATACATATATATATATATATATATATATATATATATATATATATATATATAGTATATATATATTTCTATGTTTATATCTATGCTTCATTCTTTTACCTTCCTACCCTACACCTGTGCTGTGTTGTTTCATTATTTTATTTATTATTTGTTAACGGGAAAGTCCCGGTGTCTGGAACCCATTTTTTTTCAGAGGGGCGGGGAGAAAAGCTCCAGAACTTATATAAACTTTAGATAACATTGGTAGTGTAGTACAAAAATCGAGTTGTTTCTTTTGTGATAATTTTGAGACTATGGAACTGGGTTAGAATTAAGTAGTATTGGTTTTATGGAAGTAGGTTTTAACTACTTTGTTTTGTTTTTTTGTCAGTCTATTTTGGGTATGGGAGAGTAAGGAGTTCCATTTTTTAGCAATGCTATGTGAGTACAAGCATTGTCCAGCTGATTTATTGATCTAAGTGTGTGTGAAGGAATATTTGTTTGTAGTATTGATGAGAGTGCTGGTCTATTTTATAGTAACAGGACTGAAATGGGCAGGGATGTAAGGTCCTTGCCAATTTTGTTTTGGTGTTCTTGTCCATGTAAAGTTTATATGATGATAAAGTTGCAAGTTTAAAGTGTGTTTTTTCTTTATTGTGTTGAGAATGTGTGTTTCAGGTGAGTTTGTCGTTTGATAGATTTTATTATTTCTATTTCAGTTCTGTCTTTAGCGTAGATTTTAAAGCCTATGTCTGGTGGTTTTGAAGAGAATAATAAGATTATAGTCAAATCATCAGTGTATTGGATAATTTTTACCTAGTTGTGACACTTTGTGCCACTTTACAGATAAATTGTTAACATTTAAACCTGCAGTATATGAAACAGTTAGTCACCCTATCTTCCTCCTGTGCAGCTGTGTATTATCTGCAATCAGTTTCTCCAACTTCTGCAAGGTAAGTACTACTTTTTCAGCTTTGCTGTTTAAAATATGGATAATGATATAGTATATCATTATATAGTTTTGACAGTAGTTTTATGAGTTATTGAACAAGTGGAAGTGAAAGGGATGTTGATAAACTGTCTCCTAAGACACAACATCAGCATGATATGCCCAGCAATATATACTCAGACACAGGGTGACAGTGTAGTCAGGAGTTCACAGGATGCCCATTATACCATTTGATAACACCACAGAACAATACAGAAGGTAAGCAGAAGAAAGCACTGCTGATTATGCAGAAAATCAAAATTCTCTGATGCAGAGAACAAAATTTACTTCAGGCCCTCTCTATCTATGACAATGGCTCTTTCAGCAGCATGAGGCCAACCTGGCCTACCCAGAATGTGCCTGGAAGGAACTGGTGGTGGAAATTAATGTTGTTGGTGGCCAGGAGTGAACTTGTGTAATGGTATGTCACAGGGCCACCAACATTACATGTGCTGCTGAAAAATGAAGCATTCACCTGGCACAGGAACACAGGCCGATGGGTGATGGGAAAATTTAGAAAAAAAAATAATATCTATAATATCTACCAGGAAGCCAGGGTAGTCATGGTTTTTCTCTGATAAAAAAGGAGATAGAGATAAGCTCAGCTTAATATAAGTATGACAACAGACACAAGGTAATGCTATGTTATAGTAAATATGTGAAAACGAAGAGCAAAACTGGAAGATACTAAGTAATTGAGAGGAGATTTTTTTTTAGAAACCTAGATTTACCTTCAAAATAAAATAGTAATAAAAAGACATAAGTAGAACCTGAACCTGGTAATAAAAAGAAAGAAAGGCTAACAGTGTTTCCTCTGCACACATGAGAACAAGGACTTTTTAGGCATAGGCAAAGCAGCATGTTCAAATGTGAATGGTTTAAATTATTTTATACATCCTGTTACAAAACAAAAATACACATTTGAATTTTATGCAGATGGCTAATGAGTTTGACAACCCACCTAAGTTCTGTACCTTTAAACCTTTAAAACAAAATTTAAAGAAAAGTTTGGAAAAGTGCCCCTTTAAAAAGGCAGAAATAAAAAAGGAAGGTTAGACTGTCATTTAGATGTGAAGTTTGTCTTGAAAAGTGGTTGATGAAGGAAGTTTGTCTGATGAAGAGAGTTTTTTTTTAGAAAGAAATTTATTTTAGCCAGAAGATTTTGTTTTGTTTTAAATTTGTTTTTTGTTTTGGCTTTAAAGAGAATTATTACTTTTGTTTTAAGGAAAGCTTGCAGGCTGCTAGGATAATGAGCAGAGATACAAGCAGAGATGAGATGATGTGTGTGTGTGTGTGTGTGTGTGTGTGTGTGTGTGTGTGTGTGTGTGTGTGTGTGTGTGTGTGTGTGTGTGTGTGTGTGTGTTGGCTCCAGGGAATGTGACCACCCACACAGACCATGGATACAGTATAGTCACGTATGGAACAAACAGGAAACACACCTAACACCACAAATTATTACTTGGGACAGTAGACATGTGGAAGTGTTTTACCCTTGCCCAGACTTGTGTTAGGATCTGCCCCTAGCCCCCTTGGGCAGGGGGTGCAGAAAAGAGGGTGGGTATTGATGTTTTCTGGAGAAATGGCTACCACCCTCCTCTTGAAGTTGCTATGTGAATGGCCACAACCCAGGATATGTGCAGGGCAGTCATAGAGGCCCAGCTTGAAACTACCACAGCCATGACAGAGTTAGTAAGAATATGTGAGATGAAATATGGGAGTGCATGTCCCATATGTGTGATTGTTTTCATAGACTAATTCACATGCTGGAACATGTTATGTTATTCAAGCTCACCTTCTGTGCATAAGATGCCATCTGTGAAGTCATTCTACCACAACTTCCATAGAAGATGGTCATCATGCCATGGATGTTCTAGATAATGGATATGCAGCACTAGCACTTCCACAGATGCATCTTCTGTAGAGGTGCCTACAGCCAGAAAAGGATATAGCTGGGGGTGTGGAAGTCACTTCAGTAGCACACCTCATAATGTACATGGATCACAGTCACACATGACATCTAGCTAGGGTCATGGTACAACTAGTGCAGCTCCTGCTAGAGCCAGCTCTTGTGGATGGGTGCATGCATGCATGGGATGCTCAGACCTCTACCGTGCATTCCTTGGACCACTCAGGTAGATTGATATGCACGTTGCATCTACTGCTAAGGATGTGTCCCAACGGACAAACACCCACACCACCACAACCTACAGTAGATCAGGCACATACACTCCCAGTGACAGCGGCCCTTCACAAAGCATTTTATGTTAATCCCCCTCTCCCCAACTCAAAGCCCATATACACAACTGCACTCTTTCTTTT